>NC_081414.1:650225303-650445303 GCF_030272615.1 Cryptomeria japonica | reverse complement strand
TAGGTCTGATCAGTAAATGACCTAGATACCCCTATATAAACACATTTGATCAATCTAATCCAATCTTGAGTAATCAATTCCTAGCATCCTTGCATCCATGAAGCATTCATCATCAAACATTTTTCGAGATCTTGAAGGCTGCATATTCTTCATTCAACCATTGTGGACCAAAATTACATCATTCATATGCAAGCATGTGTGTGTGATTGGTTTTTTTTCATGTCCATATCATTTCATACAACATATTTGATTACATTCAAGAAGCAAAGCATCATCATCTTTAATTGCAGATCTGAGGTATACCTTTCCATTATTTATTTTAGTATTTGTAGTTATTCATTCAAGGTTAATTCCTAAACCAGATTTTGACTTAGGAAAATCCATGTTCCCATACATTTTCCCTTTCTCTACCATGTGCAGGAATAGGTACAGAGCTATAATTTTCAAGATCGATATTATTCATAGAGATGAATAGGTTCCCCTTTGGACTACGAAAAGTGCAGAGGACCAAAGAGATGGGCATTCTGGTCCTAACAATTCAAGACGATCTTCTGGGAACAGATTCAAACATTCAAAAATTGCTCAAATCTAAGTTCATGGCTTTGTTTGACAATTGTTTATCATTGTTTATGCATAATCTTTTCAATATCAGCACATTCACCCTAATTTCAGCATTTTCACAATTCAACCTTAAAAAGGGGGTATTAAATTTCAACCAATGAATCTAATCAAAATTCTTAGCCCTATCTTTGTTAGATTGAGGCTAGATCTATTGGATTCACCCCTCTTTAATGTAATTGGTCCCTAAGAAAAATATTAGTGGTTTTATTATAATTAAGAGTCAAACCACAAGGGCTTCACTTAGTGAACCTAGGTTATATCATGTGCATTCATGACATACTAAATAATACCCCTATTTTCAAAAAATAGGGCCCTAAAATCCTTTTTTGTCACCCCCTCCCAATACATAGCCTGAATTAAAACCCCCTCTATTTTCACCAGATATTGCATTTTTCCATAGCTCGAATTAAAAACCCCCTATTTTCACCAATAGGCAATATATTATACCCTAATTTCTGGAATATTAAACCCCCCAATATGAACACACATGATATAATATTGCCCAACTAGTGAAGCCCCCTAGGTGGAACCCTGATACATTAACCACATTACAATTTAAATCTAAGGTCAGCAATGTCTTCAACTGTCATGGCTCTTCCGTTCCATCGAGTGCTGATTAATTCAAATATTGTGTCATTCTTTATAGACCTTTTTGCCAAAATGTTGCCCTTCTCACATAAGTTGGCCAATGCCCTAATGCAATTGTTTATAATCTTATAGATTTTATCTAGATACATTGTACCTCAATGAATTTTGTGTAGAATAACCCTTATCCACTTGGTCTCAAAAGAAAAATCAGGAAAAGGCCTCAACTGTTTAACCCTAACTCGACGACATTCTTGTACTCACTTTTGAGAGAAATTCCATCACTTTTAGATATTTTCTCCCAAAGGTCATTAAATCTTGTGTGACTTACCTCTCCAATTTCTGCATGAATGTATGCTCTAACATCCTTTGCATAGAAGCAGTAAATTAGAACACTTGAAAATGCACCTTCTTTATCTTTTATTGTCGCAACAAATGGGTATGGCTTCAAAACAGGTCGTGACTTGAGCTCGGGATCAACAACAACTGGAATGAGCATTATATCCATAACTAGGTTTTTCTCCCTCTAACGCTTTTACTTCACATAATGCATAGTATCTCTTCTTCACACAAAAGCCCTCCAAATTATAAATTCACAAGTGAGAAAAATGCCTACAAAAATCCAATATATTCAATTTTCCATTGTACTTTTAGTCATAAATGCATCAAAGACAAATAATTGATAAATACTCTATTTTCCTATGGACCAATCAAGTGATCCAGAATCCACCAGAAATAACTCTCTGAGCACTGCAATGTGCTTTGCTTTTGTAATGTTTCGCAATGTGACCCATCTTGTTATAGTTATATCATATTGGACCTCTATGAGGTTTTCCACCATTAATTTTGTCATTTTCAAACCTTCGGTTTGACTTACATTTAATAACTTTGTGCCCATATGTATTACAAGCATAAAAAAATCCATTAAAAGACTAAGAATAAGTATCTAGTAGAATACTGAGAGGGGGGGGGTGAATTAGTATACTGAAAAACTGATATAAAGTTCCCAAACTCAAAGTCAATCACACAAAGTAAACTTATCATAGTCAAGATCAATATTCATAAGAATACTTGACATCAACCGGTTTGACTGTTATGACAACTTAACAGTAAACAACTTCAATCTTGTAAACATCAACAATGCTTAATCATATCTCAACATATTCATCTCTCAATGCTTCCAGTCATCATGCCTTATCAGAAGTTAATCAAATCAATAAATAAGATCATAATCACAAAAACATTCACCACTTGACACAAATGTTTATACGTGAAAAACCCAAATAGGTAAAAACCACAGTGAGATGAGACTCACAAGGATAGTTATCTGAACTCTTTTGAAGTTCGCCTTGTTAGGAGCCAAGCGTGTTAAAGCTTTACAATAAGTCCTGTTAAGAACTAATTCCGGTTAGGAATCACCCAGTTAAGGGAGTTACAAATATGCCTTGATGAAAAGAACAATACCCTGTTAGGAGTAACCTCGCTAGAGGATTTAAGAATCCAAGCTAATGAACCACCTTGTTAGAGGATTTAATAAGTAACCAAGCTTGTTAGAGCTTACCTGGTTAAGGGATTTCACTTTTGCTATAATTGTTAGAAAACAACAGGTTTTCTTGATCTATCTGAATAGCACTACATTTGCTTCATTAGATCCTTTTAAGCTTCAATTTGCCTTTACTCAAAGTGCAGATCCATTCACCGGTTAGGCAACTACACACTCAACAGGTTTATGCCAATCTTGCCAACAACTTTTACAAACAACTTCATCGACCTTAAATACAAATCAATTAGGTCGGTAACACAATGAAAACCTAATTCTCATCATCGAGATTACAAACAAGTCAGCACAATCTTAACTGTTAAAAATCATAACAATCTCTTCACATTCTTCAAGAAAATTCCAACCGCTTCATCGGACTTTGTAACTCATCACGCACTATGCATTAGATGCAATCCACTTTTCTCGTTCCCTAGACAACAAACAAACATGCCAAAACAATCTGAACTTATCCTCATACAATAATCACACATGTCTCCATCATTACCACTCATCAGATAATAAACCAACAAACTTGATCGGTTAGGGTTTAACAACTAATAGGGTTTACCGGTTACATTGCATAGAAAGGTTTAATCCTTTACACCGGTTTACCGGTTCAACTCACAAATGTAACATATCGGTTTACAACATCTTCCACAAAGCTCTTCCTACTAGTTACTAGCCAATATCAAAAACAACAATATCAGCAATAACATGAATACCATTACCGGTTCAATTGACATCAATGACAACATATCATTAATGCAATCTATATGCAAAATGCCAACAAACTTCCACAACTGAAGACCATTTCTTCAAGGCAAGATACAAACAACTATCCAGATATAATATGAGAAAATAGCTTGAACCGTAAGACGAAATGCATCTATCTGAATGTAGATAACAATTCATAGTTTAAGCACTCATCTGACTGATCGGAAGAACTTTCGGATCTCTATTTAACTTCTTCTTTGCACCATATTTGCATTGTATATCTTCCTATCTCAATACCATATATCTCATCTATTACTCAATTTTTGACATACATATACTATCTAGATCAATAGCATTCATCATGAAGTTGATTTTGAGAAGATGCAACTTGTATTTTACCACCAGACCTAAAACAATCAATTCCACCAATGCAAAACACACAAAAATGTGTAGAGACCTTAATATTGTCAGCTTCATCATCTAAAAGAGTTGTGTTCATTCCACACGCAACTACATATCCATAAACATATTCAAGGGATAGGTTGTTACACACTAATCCTTAATCTAGACCAAAATATAATCTCCATATAATTTGGAGATACACCATGATAACCTTTTTTGACCTTCTGAACATCTTCAAATAGATTATGATCATTTGGACAATATCACACATATATACATAAAATGTGCTTAATCAAACTAAACTAAATACCACTGGCCTACTTCCAAACCTAAGAGTTGACATCAATGACAAGCTGAAGGCATATTTGTATCATTTTTAAGAGTCTTATAGCTATTGAGCTACCTATGAATCTCTAATTGGTGATACTCCTGTGAAAAGCTTGCTCTGCAAGTATATTGTATTATGTTATTGATTTTTGAATAATATATTGGGCAACTTTGGGAGTGTGGGGTTTTTCTCCCAAAAGGGTTTTACCCACATAAATTGTTGTGTTGTGATAAGCTTGTTATATATGTTTATTTTTGTTAATTTTCTATTATTGTTGTAAGGATCTATAAAAAAATTTGCATTACCCTCCTCTCAAGGTTAGTGTAGAAATTTGCTTCACTACTTAACTTCCTTAATGTGAACCCTCTCACAACATAGTCCTCAACACCATCCAACCATCTCCCGTGTATATGTGTTTGTGTCTATTTGTATGATTCTCACAGTTTTCTCTATGAAAATGTACAAGCAATCAATGGTGTTATGTTGGTAGCATGTGAGAAGAATGAAATTACTCCAACTCCATAGTCAATAGACCTTATTTACATTTTTCCTTTATATGAATAAATAATAGATATTTTATAAATTTGTTTTTAATGGTGATCCTAAGTGTTGTTTTACAATTTTTGCAGGGAAAATTCGGTGAAAGAGGGGTATGAGTGAACATGGTAGAATTGGAAGATGACAATGCAGGGGTGAGAAGTGGAGTGATTTTGTTTGTAGTATGGTTATATGTATTTGGAAGTCGGTCAAAAAATTAATCTATTATTGATTAAATGCAACTTGATCATGTACATGTCAAATCACTATTTTAATACAAGTGGTTATATAATGGAAATACAAATATCTATTTACATTCATCTAAATTTGGGAAGATAGATAGTAATTGCTCTATGTATGATTGGACACGTAGGTGATTTAACATGTACCTTATTTAACATGTTATAAAGACAATTTGAAAAAAATGATATTTTTTAATGTCTATATTTGACCTTTCAATTGACAATCAGTGGGGCCCATGTTGTCATGTACTATCCTAAAAACTAGACCCTAAACCACAATCAAACCCTCTCCCTTACCTATTGAGTTCAAAGTATGAATTTTTATAGGATTTTCTCTACATCATCAAGATGTAAGATAAGACAACCATTAGACAACTTAAATTATTTTAATAAAACTTTTTAAACTTAAAATTTAGATACTAAATTCATACATTTTTAAGGTGAACCTTATCATATAAGTACAGGGACAAGAAATCTACACTAGAACCTCATAATATAATGATACTTCTTGTCTTGATAAATCAATCATTCCCAAGCACCTTACTAATATAATAATAATATTATTATGAGTAGTCTAGATAAATCAATCATTCCTAAAAACCTTAAAAATATAAGTATAATAGGTGTAGTCTTCCTTAATCAATCATTCCAAAAAATCTTAATAATATATGTTTTCTTGGTAAATCAATCATTCCCAATGTATAATGAAACTACTTGTCTTGATAAATCAAGATTCCCAATATTCATGAAAATAAAGTGATGGCAAGTGTGAGTCCTCTATTGTAGGAAAAACAAAAAAGTCATACAATTTAGTTAGTAGAAAGAGTAAAATTGATGATCAACCCACCTATTTCCCACAATGTGGACTTTTGCATATTATTAAATAAAACATTCATTCCCTATATAATATTCCACGTGTTGTACTTTCCAAAAGTGTTTGAG
Source organism: Cryptomeria japonica (assembly GCF_030272615.1). NCBI lineage: Eukaryota > Viridiplantae > Streptophyta > Pinopsida > Cupressales > Cupressaceae > Cryptomeria > Cryptomeria japonica. The sequence goes on along the minus strand of NC_081414.1, from coordinate 650,439,392 downwards.
TTGTGTTAAATACATTGGTCTAAAAATATTCAATGTGAAAGATGCATGAATTGAGTTGTAACACATGTAAAATATTCGCTTACTTTTAATAACAACTATAATGAGCTAATTTCTGCTGTTTAACATCAATCAACCAGGAATAATGGCTTTTTTTTTTAACGTGTATTTGACGCGTTTGATTATTCTCAAATAAAGTCATTAAGGAGGATAATAGTCATGACTTCACCTCGGAATCTCACATATTAAGCAATCATTTTTCAATTACATAAAAGTTATTGCTTGAAACATTGAGCATAGACACAATTCTCCATATCATACAACCAACAAAATATCTTTGAACTCACCAAATCAGACGTGACATGAAATCTTCGTTTGTGAAGAGTTCTATTTCATTGAAATGCTACTCCACAACATGCAATATGTACATGGTCTAAAAAGCAATATTTAGCTCTCCAAAGCTATAACATTTTTAGCAACCATTCCTCTAACACTCTAGCGATATATATATATATATATATATATATCATTTTGTACACCATAAAAATGTGATTATGACGTTTGATTTGATTTGATTTGTATGAATTAATTTCTATTTAGTATATGTAATATTATTGATCGCCTTAACCTTCCCTATTGCATGTTTCATGACATCTCGATTACCTTTGACTAGACCACTTGCCACAGCCTAGTCCTCTGAATTGAAATTTATTTGTTTGCTCCTAGGGATTGACACTTTAGCAGAGTTAGTTGTCAGTAATCGATAGTTTTGTCAAGCAGTTAGTGAGGAAACTACAAATCACTATTGTAAAGCGGAAAAATCGAACCCTAGTTGTTCTCCCCTCCCCAACTCCAAGGAGAGAGAAGGGAGAGTCACTAGGGTTGGTGGTTTTCACTTAGGAGAGACTTTACATTCAAAAGAGGGGTTGAAACCCACAAGATCCAATCCCACACAATGCAGGATTGGATTCTATATGAGTTTCAAGGGTTAAGACATCAAGGATCCCCTCTTTTGTAAAGAATGTAGATAGAAAGATTGAACTAGGAATGCATGTAGAAGCAAGAAAGATTCACTTATAAACAGAGATAGGGATATGGGATGAAGCTGCGGACCTGGAATTAGCAGTAAAATGTCGAGACGGTGCTGTCCTGCAAATTTGAGCGAAAGTTGACGGGACGATGGCGCTCGGCGTGCACACGGTCCTCCGAAAAATCCGCGAAACGAAGGTGGATCTGTTCGTCTCTGCACAAGGATTCCAGATCTTCAATTACAGCCGCGTACCTGCAACCTACACACAGAAAAGAGAGGACGATTGGGGGGTTAGGGATGAGGGGTTTGCCTTTAGGTCAAACCCCGGTTTTGGAATTAACCAAGAAATGAGAATGTTGTAAGTGTAAATGTTTGTAATGTAAACAAGTACTGATACCTTGTTGTAAGAATGTTTGTATTCTTACATGCGAAGGTGTAATGTATGTAGTATGTTGTATGTTGTATGTGATCTCCTCTTCAATGGTTGAATCCTTGTCTTGAATTCAACACTTAGCCTTGAATGGAGACTTAGAATGCTCAATTGCTTGAAGGAATGCTTGAATGCTTGAATGTTTGACTGTTTGAATATTGCTTCCGCGTCTTTCACACATATGTTTTTCCTCTTTCTTCGACCTCCTCAAATGGGAGAGGAAATGTAGTTTATATACTTGTCAATTAGGGTTGATAGACTGATTTTCCCGACCTTAGGCCGACCAGGAAACATTATTTTCCAATTTGCAAACTTAAAGACCCGAAGCCCCATAAGAGACCGGGCCCAAAATAGGGCCAGGGACCAGGGCGCTGGGCGCCATGGTCCCACCTCCAGGGACAGCAGGGTGCAAGGAGGATCAGACCAGGGTGCAGAAAAATGCAGTTTTTGATGTCATGAACAAGTTTCGGGGTCTCCATTCAGGTTCCGTGTTGCATCACCATCGTGAAGACCCAAATGCAGTCGAAATTGCAAGTGTCGCAATTTTAGGACGCTACAACTATAAACATTTGTTAGTATATCTTGAATTGTTCTAATGCCCTTGGAAGCAAATTAGAATTCACACACCACTAGAAAAATGAGCATAGTATCATATGAAATGACAACACTCATATTTTATGCCTTGGTAAACCTCCATTAACAGAGAAAAAAAAAAAAGTGGTTGATGCCAACAACATGTCTACCTTTTTAATTAATTTCGATAAATGAAATAGCAAGAGAGATTACAATAAAAAGTGCTCTTCTTACCATCTGACAGGTCTCTTAAAGAAACAAAACTTAATTTCGCTATTACTATTATATGAATAAAACCATCTACAACCTCATAGAACTTGTATTTTGGCTTTCTAATGCTTATTTATGCTTTTGGATATGTTGGGATTAAGGTGCCTCAACCTTAGGAGCCCCAAGGGTAGTTATTTAATTAATTAAATGGTCATGTGTGCTGATTTTATTTATTTAATGGAATATATTAAGTTTCCAAAGTGCAAAGATGGCTCGATGGCAAGTTGGGTACAACAAGCTTTGAGGACAGAGGGAAATTGTGACACTTGTCACAATGGCTAAACTTTGAATAAGTAAAATTATTAGGAGCTCCTCAAGGTTCATCCCAAGTGCCATGTGGCAATTGCTTCCTATTCTTTAGCACAAATTTGAAAACATTCTCAATGGGACCAAATCTTCCACCCAAATAGGCTTGGAGTAAATTGGAAAGTTTTAAATTAGCAAAAGGCTTGTTTATCCCATCTTGGATGACTTGTATTTGTAGAATAAATAATATTTGTATTTAAATATTATTTATGCAAGAGTTGTGTGAAAAGAAATTTCTAATTACATTCGTTGATACATTGAATGTAGACACTTTTGGGAGACTGTTGTTCTGCATTGTAAACTCTATAAATACACAAATTGCTAGAGGATTTCCAAGAGAGGAATTCATTTTGTAGGGCTTATTCTATCGGATTTTCTTCGAAATGGAGCAAGATGTAAATCTCCATGTAAAGGCTTAGAGCCTGTAAATTGTATTGAAACTATATTTTGTTACTAAATAAAACAATGGCTCTCTACTTTTGGAGTGTAGGGTTTTTTCATCCAAAAGGGTTTTCCCCACGTAAATTCTATGTTCTTATATCTTTTGTCTTGTTCTTCTATCTTTTATCTTGTTCTTCATGTCTTGTGATTTTGTTTTTTGAATCTAAATGTATGCATGTTGTTAAAGATGTTTGACTATCAAGATGTAAATTTGCAATCACTTTCCTCTAGGGTTTTGATTGTGGGAAATAAATTGTGTCTAATTCCGCTTTATGACATAGTAGTGTGTGTTTGTACTGGATATTGGATGCACATGTTGATCTTAGATGGTTGTTCTAGGATGCCCCATTTCCCTTCAAGATAGATCTCTCATGCACTAGAAGCTTCCCATGTGAAATTCAAACACCAAAAGTAATTATTTTCTCCCCTACTATTAAGTTAAGTTGCATCACATTTTTTCCTTTGATAACTACATTCACCAAATTTGCCTTAATGGTTGTATGACCACCACTTCATTTTCAAGATCAACATACTAGTGGTGATTGATCTACCATGATAGCTAAGTTTCATTTAGATAGTTATATTTTTTTTCCACTAGCATTCTTAGAACTACCACTTGATGACTACTAGTGGTTTTGATTTTCATAAAATAATAGTTACTTGTACTAATTAAATTTTTGAAAAGAACTCATAGTTCTCATTCTATAATTCTTTTGAATCCTTTATGGATCATGCTTCAATTTTTAGAGAGGTGTTTAGTCCCACAAAATCTTATTAGGATACTAAGGAAGAAAATAGTTTCCCCACCTTCTTCGAGGAGTACCATTGGCATGTTTGATGGTATATCCTTTGATTCCCACTTGCCAATGCTCTTGTTATTTTATTTTGATTCATTTATGCTTCTACTATAACACTTCATCCTTAAGAAGGATTGCTTGTTTATCACCCACCAAATCTTGCAATTAAGGTAGTTGTAGTGTCATAAATTATAATCCCTTACAATTTTACATTCCTTTTTGGGCCCTTGCCTTAGTGTGCCCCCTCATAGCTCTTTCGAAGCATATTTTGGCCTTGTTACTAACAAATTGTCATCATATGCTAATTTGGTAATCAGATCTTGTGCATGCCACACCTACCTCTATTCCACCCCTTTCTAGGAGGAATATGGTGCTAGTTGCCATAGTCCAGTGGAATAGGGTGCTAGGCACCATAGTCCCCCTAGATTGGGTCAAAAATAAAATTTGTTGATGTGTTAGTTCCTGCCAATTGTTATCTGGTCTTAAAATTTTAAAATGACCATTGCAGGTTGGCCTAATTTATGAAATGCATGTTGGCCATATGATGGAATTGATTATGTGTTGCACTGATGTTTTGTCATTGATGTCAACAACTGCTATTGTGGTTTTTTATTGGCTTCCGGTAGGTGGATTGGATTGGAAGACTATCAGTTGATTTCCACCAGTATGATCTAGATGATGGGATATGTTTGTATGGATGTTTCATATGCTTCTGAAGTATGTTTCAGGCATTTGGTATTGACTTGATGATCGAATTCTATCTTATGTTCTAGTAAGCTTTCTTTATTGGTCCGGTAAGGGTTTCATCGACAAATCTTTATTGAAGATCTTTGATGTAATGCATAAGTGGTGTTGGTGCAGCTTCTAGAAGGGATTCGGGATGCTGATGGTGATTGTGTTCATGCCTTGACTGATTAGTGTCATTTCTTTGGTGTGTGTGGATCTAATTTAGGTCTGGTGCTATCTAGGTTATGGACCGGTTTGCATGAAACGTGTTGGTGGATCCTTTGAAGCGCTTCTAGGATGTTTTATTGATTGGATGATATTTGTTTGGCCTTAGGCCGACATGTGTTATTATTTTATTTCAGGATTATGTAATGGATCGATTGTATTATTATTTGTGTGGCCGATCTAATTGGTTAGGTCTCGAGTTGGTATAAATGTAAGTAAGATCTCATTGTAGATCAAGTGTGGATATATGGATATGGGAAAGGAGCGAATAATGTAATAATCATTTGTGCAGAGTATTTGTTCGATCATAGGTGATCAAGTTGGTTTTATGTAAGAGGTTTTAGACCTCTGGTATTGAGCTTAACCAGAACTGTAATCTGCCATGTTTGATGCTATCACCGATAGTTCTTCTCTCTGGATTGTAGTCCAAACATCTTGAGGTGGTTGACATCTCTATAGTCAGTGAGACTCCATTGTGATGAGCAGTGCACTCTAGGTAGTGTGCCTTCCTACATGTGCATACCCCTATTTTAATCATATACTTGTTGCAGAAGTATCATCTGACTGTGGGTAGGGTTTCCCAGTATGGTTTTTCCTCATTGTGGTTTTCCATGTACAAATCATGGTGTTATGTGTTATGGTTGCATGGTATTTATTCTTTGGTTTTCATTTATGCTTTAATGCTTAATCAGTTATACCGGTATAAGGTTTTAAGTGCTTTAATTCACATAATCTGTTAACAACTGATTCACCCCCCACCCCCTCTCAGTTGTTCACCGGTTATCCTAACAATGCCTTGGGAACCCTATATACAGGCATCTTTCCTAATTCATTTTTATCTAAAAATTATTGAGTTCACATCCTAGAACAAGCATTATGAGTGAATTTCTTCAGATTTGAGCATTATACAGTAGCAAATTATGACAACCTACATGGAAGAATACTTTCATGATTGATCAATTTATCTCTTGTCATATCATATTATTGCATCAACCCTTGAGGGTCCCATCCAAATAACATTGCATGGAACTTGATTTGATTATTGGAATAAGTTAGTTTCTATTTAGTATCCATCATTCATCATTGATCACCTTAAGCTTCCCCACTGCATGTTCCATGAAATCTCGATTACCTTTGACTAGACCACTTGGCAAAAACTAGTCCTCTAAATTAAAATTCATTTATTTACTCCTAGAAGATGACACTTTTGCAAAGTTAGTCATTACTAATCCATAGTTTTATCAAGCATTTAGTGAGAAAACTATAGATCACTATAAATTATTTGTTTCTCTATCTTAAATTGATCTAATGCCCTTGAAAGCTAGTTAGAATTGACACACTACTAGAAAAATGAGCATAATATCATATGAAATGAAATACTCATATTTTACACCTTGGTAAACCTCCATTAAAAGAGAAAAACATAAGTGGTTGATGCCAACAACATAAGAGATATTACAATTAAAAGTGTTTTTCTTACTATATGTCGTTTCTCTTAAAGAAACAAAACTTAATTTTTATATTACTATTATATGAATAAAACCACTTACAACCTCATAGAACTTCTCTTTTGTCTTTCTAATGCTTATTTATGCTTTTAGATAGACCTCTCATGCACTACAATCACCCCATGTGAAATTGAAACACCAAAAGTTGTGACTGTTTTCTCCCCTACTATTTAGTTAAGTTGTATCATTTTTTTTCCTTTGATAGATAGATTCGCCAAAGTTTCCTTAATAGTTGTATGACCACCACTACATTTTTAAGATCAACATACTAGTGGTGATTAATCTACCATGATTGTTGAGTTTCTTTTAGATAGTTCTATTTTTTTAATTAGCACTCTTATGGCTACCACTTGATCTACTAGTGGTTTTGATTGTCATTAAATAATAATTACTTGCACTAATTAAATTTTAAAAATTAACTCATAGTTCTCATTTAATAATTATTTTAAATCCTTGATGGATCATGTTTCAACTTTTAGAGAGGTATTTAGTCCCACAATATATTATTAGGACACTAAGTAAGAGAATAGTTTCCCCACATTTTCCTTGGAGTACCATTGGCATATTTGATGGTCTATCCTTTGAGTCCCACTTAACACTCTTGTCATTTTCTTTTGGTTCCTTTATGCTTCTACTATAACACTTAATCCTCAAGACGAATTACTTGTTTATAACCCACAAAGTCTAGTAATTAAGGTAAATTTATATATTCTTCTTTCATTGATGGGAACAAGTGTTTCCTATCCATTTTCCCTCTTAAAAGTATGAACAGAGCACATTATCTAACTAATTTCCGTTGGCATTGCATTGTCATTGATGTCAACTGGTATGGAATGACTACTGGTATGAGAGATGTATGTACAATACTGTCAAAGAGGAGTACAGGTTGAGATATATTTGATATCACCTTGTGTTGCAGGACACCGATAAGGAAAGGATGAATGACCACTGGAGTCACCGGTACATAAGTTAGTGCTTGACTTGTGTGGATGAGATGGTAAGGTGATCGATACCGGTACAATATATCCCCGGTAAGGAGAGTATGTCAACTGATAAGTGAAGTGTTGACAATGGGCAAGATGCTTGGATGTTGTTTGTGATGAAGAGGTAGAATATTACCTGAATCACATCAACACGGGAAGAGAAGAATGAACACGTCATAGATATGCTAAGAAGTTGTAGAACAACAAGACTCCCACCGGATGAAGATGTAGTCATCATGAGAAGAGATGACTAACAGTGAATGTGTTGGATCACATGTGCCTATTTGAAGATATGTTGCACAAACAGGGAAGTCACATGAGTACATTGTCGGATGCAGAGGACAAGGTGTCACTCCACTGATAAGTGGAACTTATCTCCTATTATGCATTGTGTGCATTGAATAGTTTTGTGAGATAAGGAAGAAGAGGTATGCATCAAAGTGAATGAAATCAGGGATATGCACTAGACCGACAGAGAAGACATATTGAGTTGCCGGAACAAATGAAGAGTGATGGGTTTGTCACTTTGACAAACCAACTGAGAGATGGTCTAGGCTGATCAAGGAGAAGGCAAGGTTGAGCAGATGTAAACAGAGGAATGTGGCCTGACTAAAGATGGAGTCTGGTGAAGGTTGATGACATAGTGTCATCAAGAGTGTTTATCGGTATGTAAGTCCACTAGTACTATGAGCAAGGTGCAAATGCAGATGTCTTCCCACCTTGTGGAAATGTGCATGCTTTGGATAGACATGTCTAGCAACCGGTTAAGGGGTTCCACTGGTAGTTCAGCTAAGTGCAGACATTAAGGTTAACCGGTAGAGTGTTTGGTTGGTGATCCTATCTAGACCGACATGAAGAGTCAAGCTGGTAGTTGGACAACATGGATGCCACATGGAGTCAAGGTGGCGGACCTTCATTCAGATGAAGAAGGAATTTACACCGATGGGGTAGCTGTAGAGTTGGTCGACATTAATGGAAGATCCCACAAATCACGAGACGTGTTGTAGAGCTGTTGCAAAGGTTTGTGGCTCGAGGTTTGGAGGACAACATAGAGCTAGCTAAGAGTGATTGAGGAGATCGAGGTGAATGAAGGAAACAACAAGACCAACCTTGATTGCTGACCAAGAAATCAACTGATAAGGGAAAAAGCAGATCGCCAGAGATAGAAGGTGTGATCAAGAAGGTGCATTAATGACAGAGGTGTATAGTTGGCTATTAGGGAGATCACATCGGGTAAGATCTGATTGGTTTTGGTTTGTCTCGAAGATGATGAGGAAACCCTAACCTCCTATATTTTGAATTAGCTTTTGGCGGGATAACCAGACTATAAATATGCAGGCCAAGGGCATAGTTAAGTGTTGCTGAATGGAAGAAGAGTGTGTTGTTGCGAAGTGATTGAGTGTTATTTCTGCATGTAAGAGCAAATCAATAAAGTACTCATCGAGTATCTGAGAAGAGACTGAGAGTGAAGGTGAACCTAGTTGAAGTGTTCAGCCGGTAGAAGAGAAGAACCAATAGTGTCTGTAGACACCTAAAAATGTCTCATTGATCATGTACTAATTATTCCTCTAATTGATTAAATAATCTTTATTATTTAATTAATTTAATTAATTTAATTTATTTATTTCTTCTAATTTCATATTTCCTCATCATCTTATTAATTATTCTATTTTCCTATTCTATCATCATTTTCTAAATATTAATTAAATATTTATTATTTAATTCATTCTAATTAATTCCCCAATTTAAATAATCTTTATTATTTAAATAAATTGCTAATTATTCAATTTCTATCTCTAATCATCTAATCATTCAACCCTCTTCTAAATAGTAATTAAATATTTATTATTTAATTAATTGTGATTTAATCCTTTAATTTAAATAATCTTTATTATTTAATTAAATTCCATTTCTAAATAATTAAATAGTTTCTTTAAATTATTTAATTAACTAATTAATTCTTCCATTTCTAAATCCCTAAATTCTAATTTCATTTAATTTCATATTCTTCTAATTTCTTCCAAATTCAAATACATGTGCATGATTTCAAAAACCAAATTGAAAATCAAAGTCAAGTTCTAAATATATTCAAATACTAAATTGAATTAATAAATTCAATATTTGAATTAAAATCTCATGCAAAGATTAAATTAAAAATCTAAATCTAAATGCAAGCACATGCTACATTAATTAATTCAATCAATTAATTAATTAAATCATTTATCTCTCCAATCTCTATTTCTATCTTTCAGTTAACTTTTTCTAAATTAAGCTTTCTTTGTCGTCCTCTTTATTTCCTCCAATCATTCTTTTTCTTCCCTCAATCAACTTTTTCTCAATCAGTTAACTCAATTAATCTATTCAATCTATTGAGTTTCACTCCTACAATCAGCAGTTCAACTATCAATTTTCATTTGAGCTCACCTGGGTTCACACCTCTTGATCAATCTGTTCCATCTTTCAATCAATCTTCTCCAATTTTCTATAAATTGAGCATCCAATCTCCATTTTCAACAATCACGAACTTTGAATCTTTGTGTCACTTGCAGGTTACCAGCGCAATATCTGAGAGCCATCATACCACGAAGAGGAGAAGACCAATGGAAGTTCTACGCAGTCGCGGAATAGGGAGTTTTTATTGATTTCATTTATAATTCCTATTTTGCTTTGTTGTATCATTTCATTGTTAGTTTGTTAAATTCTTTGATTAGAAGGGATTCGTGATTTCCCTTTTTTCTTCTAATTGATTACTTGTTTTTATAAGATGAATTTTACATGCGCCCATTTTGGTGAACCCGATGTGAACTAACAGAAATTTAACCTTTTCTGTGTTCTGTGCGATTTTTGCAGATTGGGTGGATTTTTCATTTTTTTTGCAAGTTGCACAAATTTTGAGAAAATATATTTTTGTCACACAATCGAGCTTACATCGTCATGCAATTGAATAGACAGAATCATGCATTCGACCCTTCGGGGTCACGCATTTGTTCTGATAGGGTCACGTAATCGCCCTGTCACGATCGCGCAATCGCAGGAAGCTTTGCTATTTAATTTTTTCTTTCGTTTGTTATCTGTTCTATTTAATAATGTCTTAAATTTAGTTAATCTGGGATCAAAATGCTTTTTATTTCATGATTTGATTAACAAAATTTATGGCAAGAAAAGTTCAGTTCAAGATTTCAAGTGCAAGAAGGACGAAACAACAAAGGAGAGAAGCCAAACGCTATCAAAAGGTTCTCCAGGCAGAAAAACTAATATAGGATTCGAAAGAACAACTGGCCTTAGACAAATATAATAGCCTAGTTCTTTCTTATATAGTTAAATATGATCTAATCAATATTGAATGGATGATGAGGGATTTGGCTAGGGCTTCACAATTGGTTTCGTAGGTTCCTGATTGGGTTTAGTTTTCTTATTTTTTTAGTATTTAATTTTTTTTGTTGTCTGCATTTTGTCACTCAATCGACTTGTTAGTGCTACACAATCGACCAGATATAGTCACGCATTCAGTTTGTCAGATTTACACATTCGGTCTATCAGATTTACGTATTCGGTCTGTAAGTATCATGCATTCGCTCAGGTAGTATTACGCAATCGCCTCTGTCAAGTTTTGAGTTTTTGTTTTCTGTTGGTTTAATTTTACTACTAATCTTCTATTTACAGCCTGTGGCGGATTCGCAGGGAGGATTAGATTAGTAATTTTGCATGCACATCTCACACTTCAATTTTTAGTGCTTAAAATCAACAACAGTTAAAAAGGACATGCATGTATAATCTCACACTTCGTTGTTGGTGTTTAAAATGAACATGGGCTAAAAAGGATATGCATGGATAATCTCACACTTTGTTGTTGGTGTTTAAAATAAACATGAGATAAAATGGACATGCGTGTATCTCACACTTGGTTTTTGGTGCTTAAAAATCAACAAATGGTTAAAATTGGCATGTATGCCTTCATACTTGGATTTGGTGTTTAAAATTGACATGTACATGCGTATCTAACACCTAAATTTGGGCTATAAAATGAACATGAATCAGGGTGCATTTGATTAAATCATTTTTCTATTTTTTAAGGTAAAGAATTTTTATTGTGCCTGGGGTGGACCTACTGTTGCACTAACTTTCTACCCGCCATCGGGCTCTTGGGAGAAAGAAGGAAGGTGACAACGACATCCAAATTTTCTTTTATTCTACGTAGTGAGGGGTATCTTTGACTGGGGATTTCATCACCCCATAGAGGTACTTCAAATTGGGATGCGTTGGGGATATCATCTCTCCTAGTGTACTCTCGAGCGTGTTTTTCGAGCCGCTATATAAATATACTGGTCAGGCAGCAATGTGGGGGCCTTCCCTGCACCGATAAGCTCAACTAAAGCCTTAAGTGGCTTGCTCTGAGAATCAGTCGTTGGATCGTGACCCCTCGAAACCTAATACTAAGAACCAATTTAGTTGCCAAAAATCCTACATTCAATGGTTACAGGAGTGCGGATCGTACCCCATAGATACCCTTCATGTACCTTACACTATGATACAGGAATCCCCCGGCTATAAGATCCTCGGATCTTCGGGGTAAGAGAGACCGGCATGCCTGAGAAGTGTGTGCTATGGAGTGGAGCCAGTGCTGCCAAACTCTCTATCTGTTCATTTTGTCTCGGTATTTCGTAAGGGCCTTACTTAATGGTGTTCACTATCCAGCCTAAGATTGTATTCTGTGCTTTTTAATGTATCATTGTGATAGACCAGTATTGAGTTAGTCCTTTGGGCTATTTTAGGCCCTATCCCACGTATCTCTGAATTTTCTGAGATTGTATAAAAATTGAGTCAGTCAGCTATACATACGTACCAGCAATTGTTCTCAGATTTGGAAAACTACAAAACATTGTCCTACACATGAAGTTACCAAAAACAAAGTCTATTTTGAAACTGATTCTCAAAAGTCCTTACATACTTGTGACCATAGGTAGTCCCTTACATAGTCTTTTGCATAGTCCCACTTATGTCCTCATTATCGTCCATAGTCTTTTGCATAGTCCCAATCATGTCCTTGTTATCATCCATAGTCTTTTGCATACTTACATCCTTATTATCATCCTACATATTTTGCATAGTCACACTTACGTCCTCATTATCGTCCTACATCTTTTGCATGGTCCCACTTACATCCTCATTATCATTCTAGGTCTTTTTGCATTATCGTCCATATTAGTTGCATAGTCCTACATTATCATATACATCTTCATCTAGACCTCATATACATCTAAGTCCATTGTCAGTTATAGGTTCATAGCATGTGCCTTCATGGGTCTCCCAGGTGATGGTTTTCTCCCCTTCGAGCAACCTTAGCTTGGGATTTAAGAAGTGCACCTCAATATATAGGAGTCATACATGAGATAAACATTGAGTCTAGGATTTCTCGTATAATTGATAGAGAGATTGAGGTTGAACAACTTCGTCAACAAATGGAAAGACTTGCATTAGAGAAATTTAGAAATGCTATAAAGGTCTCACATTAAAATCCTCAATAGAGTCTAGTATAGTCTTGCATACCTCATATTTGCATCTACAGTCTAGTGTTAGGCCATCGTCTTGCATAGAAGCACCTTCATATAAGCAATTTTAGATGCTCGTCACAAGGTCGCAGAAAGCAAAAGGAATAAAGGACCCAAACAACACACAGTCTATAAACCCTACTTGGAACACGGACATGTCAACAGGTCAACACTCAGGTACATAGACAATGTCCACAATAAATGAATTACAACAGCATTTGACAAAGGAAGAAATTGAGTCCGCACATCAAGACCCACATGTTCTCATGATCCTAGATGCACTTATACATAGCGATAGGGACAAGTATCTTTCGTTGTTAATACAAAATGGGGCAAAACTACCTAAGGATTTTGATGTCACAAAGATTTTACCACCAGGAAAAACTTTAGGTCAAGATAATAGTCAAACACCACCCTTGACACAAACACAAGCAACGACCTCTAGTTTTCCTCAAAACGTACCTATCCAAACAAATGTCAACACAAATGCAAACTTTCAAACAAGTGTGTCATCCCCAGCTATCAATGCTAGTATACCATCACAGAGCATATCGATAATATCAAGTATCTCACCACCTATTCAAACACAGGCAACAAGTGCAACCCAACCTCCAGTTTCCTATTCCATGGGATCCACATATAGTTATCAAAATGCAAATCTAGGTCTTGCATATCACTCAACCAAACATGGGTTCGCATATCACCTATTTCATAGTACCTAGTGGAACGCACAACACACAAGGCTATAATCTTGGTACCTTCCAACAACCTCCTAGTTATGCAACCACGAATCCTTTTGTGGGACATACACAAACACAAGGTATACCTTTGACACAAATAGATATTCTGACACAACAAATACAGAATTTGCAACAACAAATGATGACCATGCAAACTGGTAACGATAAAAAGAGCTACACAATGCAGGACTTACATCCTTATCCATTCGATCACACATTATACATGCCACCTTTCCCACAACATTTTGAAACACCCAAATTTGATAGATATCGAGGGAAAGGTGATCCTAGAGATCATATCAAAGAATTTTTTACAGCATGTATAGAAGTTGCCTCAAAAGATACTTATCTAATGAGACTATTTCCTAAAAGTCTGGGAGGTCCGGCTTTAGAATGGTTTTCACATTTACCACCAACTATCACATCATGGGGAGAATTAGCTGAACAATTTATTGCAAACTTCTCGCACAATATTGACACCCCGATTACTTTAATGGACTTATGTGCCGCTAAACAATATGAGAATGAAACATTTGCATCCTTCATGCAATGATGGAGGGCTCTCTATAGGAGGTACAAGATAGTTATCCCAGAAACAGAGCAAGTGGATATGTTTACAAAAAATTTGATTCCTAAGATTAAATATTCGATACAAATGCAATGTTTAACCACATTCAAACAAATCACAGAAAAGGCTCTCAAATGTGAGAAGGGATTAGAAGAACAAGGTCTTATTAAGTATGGCAACACCAACAACAATGACAAATCTAAGTTCTAGTCAAAAAACAAAAATGTGACCAATGATGGTATTGTAGACACCAGAATGATAAACAGAACTCAACCCGTTTTATCTTTGGGAACGACTCAGTCAACAAATCCACATACAGGGAATAACACAACATCAACAAATGTAAATGCTACGCAAAACACGAACACAAGAAACCCCAGGGTAAACATTCCAAGAAGAAATTACACACCTTTAGGAGAACCTATTGAGTCAGTGCTCAAAAAGTTAATATAGACAAACATGATCACTTTACCTGAAGTAAGAGTATATGAACCAGGTCCTTTCAAACCCACATGGTGGAACAACAATGATTTCTGCGATTATCATAGGACTAAAGGTCACAAAACGACAAGTTGCTACAAATTGAAAAACTTGGTCCAAGATATGATAGACCAAGGGGACATCACAATTGATACCGATGAGACCTCAGTAAACACAAATCATACAATTTTTAAGGATCCTTTTTTTAAGCATGACAAGGGAAAAGCTACCACATTAGGTACCCAAGACAATACGGCTAACTACACAAAGGTCTCATACGACTACACTATTCATGCCATTAGCACAGGAGATACAACAAATAATGATTCACAAGAAACACCTGATCAAGAGGACCAATATCAAGACACTCATAGAGATCATAACCAAATTTGCATGATATCTGAAGCACCAAAGTATGATGATGATACAAATCTTTGTCTCAGAGACTGGGGGCATGATCAACCATCTCACTCAGGTTGGTTTGAAGATGAACTCATAGAACATATTATGGATGCCAAACATACACATAAAGACTATGAAGAGGGATTTAACATAAATCTTGATAAAACAGCCTATGATACAAATGATACAATTGCTACAATCATAATTACTCCCAAAGACAGAGACTGTGCAGTGGTTACTCGTCGATCAAAGGTAACTTTACAAGGGATACCACAAAATCAACCACCAGTAGTAGGGACTTACAATGTAGTTGATAAACTTAAGAAAACTCCAGCACAGATATCATTATTTGAACTATTGCGTATTTCACCCAATCATAGAGCTATACTGGACAAAGCACTTCAAGATTTAGTAGTGGATAGAGATATAGATGAGCATGCCTACCAGTCTATGGTAGGAAATCTGACACAAGGCACATGTATTGCATTCACAGAACAAGATATTCCTAGTGATAAATTGCTTCATAATGACCCACTACATCTGGAAGCTTACATTTATAAGAAAAGAATCAGAAGAGTACTCATAGATGGGGGAGCCGGTCTCAACATTTGTACTTTAAAGCTAGTCAAAGCATTGGGATATTCAGAACTTCACATTGATTCTTCCAAAAGGATAAATATCAAGGCTTACGATGATGAAGAACGTCCATCTAAAGGCATTGTAACATTACCTATACAAATAGGACCAATAATGACAGAGGTCACTTTTCAAGTCTTGGACAGAGAGCTGGGATATAACATGTTATTGGGCCGCCCATGGATCCACACCATGCAAGCAGTACCATCCACATTTCATCAGTGTGTCAAATTCCCATACAATGGAATTGAAATCACCATAAAGGGTGATCCAAATCCGTTCCAACATTGCAATTATCTAAAAGACAGTGTCAATAATCAGGTACCTATCAATCAGGCCGCACCTCTCACTACGCAACTGGAAACATTAAAGATCACAGAAACAAAAAAAGATATGCCTACAACATCCTCCTTACAAATAAAGGATATGGGTTGTGGAGAGTACTCTATTGCAAATAATTTAAGTGGGAAACAATTGTCTCTTTCTCCTAAGTCATTTGGGAAACCTCACACTACAGTGCAAAAGTGAGACAAAGGAAAAGAAATAGTCAGATACACAGATTCATGTTCTTTCATTAGATGGGGTGACTTACAGGAAGAATCCTTGAACGAAGATGTTAACCATTGGATATATAGAGAAGAAGATCATATGACAATACCCAGAATACACACAGATCAGTATGGCAATGGATTCAAAATACTCCAAAGACATGGATATGATGGTACCATAGGCCTTGGGTTACAGAAACAAGGAAGACTAGAACCTGTCGTTCCTAATGATAATCCAGGAAATCAAGGATTGGGATACAAGCATGTAAAACATATCACCGAGGAAACATAGCGTAATCTTGATATACTAAATTGACCAAGCAAACCATCAAATTACATATCACAAAGGAATTTGTCCACACAGGCGCTTCCATCTTCATCTCAAACACGTAATTAGGTACCTACATCACCATGCGCAGAATCAGATGGGGAAGACATGAGACAACTCTTGCAAGAACCTACCACTGAGTTACAAAATGATGTAGTTATTGACACAACAGTACAGGCTAATGTGGCAATAGATGCAGGATTACCCCCACCACCTGAATCCCACCCATGGTTATTGTCACTACTTCTACCACGAGAAGCAACTCAGGCCCAACCTAATGAAACAAATGAAGACAGATTGCAAAGGCTTATACCAGGCTTAAGAAGGGTAACTAATGTCCAACGAAGACCAGACAATCTACAACAGAATCAGGCATGGGAACAAGAAGAAATAAGTGATGATAGCTCATATGATGAAACATATATTGAAAGTGATACAGACTCTCATGACTACGAATTATTATCACTCCATGATTCTAGCCCATCAAAAAGTGTAATATTAAGGAATCAAATAAGGCTTAAAAAAGATGAAGATACTCAAAGTCAGTCAAACAATCAAGTCATCATGTTATCAGAGTCTACTAAAGAAAGGAGTAATGATTTACCCCTAGTACATTCACACTTGATTTATTGGGGGCAAGAAGGAAGACCAACGCTGGATTGGTTTGAAAACGATGAAGCAATTTCAAAATTTCTAGGAGTCAGAGAGGGATTTCCACAAGGTGATCATAAAGCAGGGTTTGCTATAGACCTAAATAGAACGACATACTTTGGAGAAGAAAGTACTTCTCCAATAGAAGATAAGGATCAAACTACCCATAATGACAAAAGTGACTTGGGTAATCTTCCTATGGAAAGAGAAAGTTCAACATTACTTACAGAGGAAACAGAAGAAGTAAACATAGCAGAAGGGGAGGTTGTACATAACATCCATCTAGCAAAATCACTGAGCAAAGAAGAAAAAGACAGATTCATTCATTTTTTCAAGAAACGACCTATCAACTTTTCTTGGTCCTATTCAGACATGTCATACTTAGACTCTGAATTAGTGCTGCATCACTTACCATTGATACCAAAAGTTAAACCTTACTAGCAAAAATTGAGAAAAATGCATCCAAGTATCGTATTACTGGTTAAAATAAAACTACAAAAGTTGTTGGATGTAGGTTTTATTAGACCTATTGACTACGTGGAATGGATATCCAACCTGGTACCTGTGACTAAGCCCACGGGAGGCATAAGAATTTGTACTGATTTTAGAGATCTAAATAAAGCTTGTCCTAAGGGTGACTTCCTGCTACCCAATATCGACATGATAGTTGACCTAACAGCTAAAAATGAGAGGCTATCCTTAATGGATGGTTTTTCAAGATACAACCAGATTAAAATTGCACCAGAAGATCAACATAAAATGGACTTTACATGCTCGTGGGGAACGTACTGTTGGAATGTGATGCCATTTGGTCTCAAAAACACCGGAGCAACATATCAAAGAGCCATGACAACTTTGTTTCATGACATGATCCATAACATAATGGAAGATTACGTGGATGACATATTGGCTAAATCACAAACCAGGGAAAGTCACCTTGCAGTTCTTACACAAATATTTGATCGGTTGGAATAGTATAATGTTAGATTAAACCCAAAGAAATGTGTGTTTGGCGTAACAACAAGTAAACTATTAGGGTTTATAGTATCAAACAGAGGAATTGAAATAGACTCTGCCAAGGTCAAGGCAATCATTGATATGCAACCTCCGTCAACACTTAAACAACTCAGAGGATTATAAGGAAGATTGCAATCCATAAGGAGATTCATAGCACAGTTGGCAGATAAGTGTCACCCATTCCAACATTTACTCAGGAAAGGAGTTACTTTTGAATGGACAGAACAATGCCAGGAAGCTTTCCAAGCTTTGAAAGATTATCTTTTGAACACACCAGTGTTAATATCTCCTATTCCAGGACAACCTCTATTGTTATACATATTAGCAACGAACTCAACTCTAGGAGCTCTATTGGCACAGAGTGACAAAAATGGAAAAGAAAGAGCCATTTATTATATAAGTAGGACTCTGATCGGCTATGAACTTAATTATACCCCCATAGAGCGAGCATGCTTAGCAGTAATATTTGCATCCCAAAAGCTCAGACATTACATGTTGAGTCATAAGGTGCAACTCATTGAACGCTTTGACCCACTCAAGTACCTATTGAGCAGAGAAACATTGACCAAGCGATTGGCTAATTGGGTTATGATCTTGAGCAAGTTTGATATAAAATACATAGATAGAAAATCCATCAAAGGACAAACCATAGCTGATCAATTAGCAGAGGCTCCTATACAAGACAATCATCCGTTGCTGATAGACTTTCCAGACGAATCCGTGTTTACATTAACTGCCTTAGTAATGTGGAAGTTATACTTTGATGGGTCATATACAAGTCACGGATCTAGAGCAGGTATTTTCTTCATTACTCCTCAAGGGGATGTTATACCTAAGTCATTTAGGATCAATTTCCCATGCACCAACAATATGGTTGAATATGAAGCTCTCCTCATAGGGCTTCGTACAGCTGTACAATGGAAAATACAAGAGTTACAGGTCTATGGTGATTCACAGTTGATTGTAAAACAGGTCAATGATGATTTCAACATGAAGGATGACAAACTCATGCCTTATAAGAAGTTGATTGAAGATTACAAGGAGCACTTCAGCAAAATTACCTTTGAAAAAATCCCAAGGATACAAAACAGGGCAGCAGATGCAATGGCAACCATAGGATCTCTTCGGAATATGCCTGCTAACGAAACTCAATTTGAGTTTATCATAGAACAGTTAATGCTACCTGCATATGGTACTCCCTTATCAGACTATGTATGTGCAATTGTGGGTCCAGAATCACCTTGGTACAATGAAATATATACATATTTGCACACCCAATACATGTCACTGGATCTGTCCAGAAATCAAAAGAAGACCTTTATTCATCAGGCATCTAGATACACCATTATAGTTGATACTTTGTATAGAAAGGGTTTCGATGGAACTCTTCTCTGGTGTCTGGATGAGAATGAAGCACACCTTGCTTTAAAAGAAGTCCATGATGGAATGTGTGGGGCTCACCAAAGCGGTCCGCCATTGTCAAAGAAATTGCTGAGAATAGGGTATTACTGGCCAACCATGGAAAAAGATGCTTACAAGTATGTACAGAAGTGTAAACAATGCCAAATGCATGGAGACCTTATTCATGCACCAGCACAAGATCTTCAACCCATCACATCACTATGGCCATTTTCACAATGGGGATTAGATCTAGTGGGTAAAATCAACCCTACTTCTTCCAATGGGCATAAGTTTATCTTGACAGCTATTGAATACTTTACCAAATGGGTTGAGGCAATTCCTTTAACATACATTACTGGAAAGCAGATAGCAAAATTCATGCTCAACTACATTATATGTAGATACGGAGTTCCAATGTGCTTTGTTACAGATAACGGGCATCCATTTAAAAACCAGGAAGTGAAAGAATTGTGTGACAAATTTCACATACAACAGAGATTTGCCATGCCATATTATCCACAAAGTAATGGACAAGAAGAGGCTACAAATAAAACGATATTGAAAATTCTTAAGAAAGTAGTCACTAACACAGGATGGGACTAGCATCTCCAGTTAAATCTTGCTCTCTGGGCTTACAGAACAAGAGTACACACACCTACAGGAGCAACACCATATTCCTTGGTCTATGGTATAGAAGCGATGCTCCCCATTGAAATAGAAATACCGTCTCTAAGAGTATCCTTACGGAACATTATATCAAAAGAAGACTACAGGGTAGCAAGGTTGCAATAACTCGAGACCCTTGATGAAAAATGACAAACAACATTCAATCATTTACAAGGATATCAAAACAGACTGAGATGAAGTTATAATAAAAGAGTCCGCCCACAAACTTATCAAGTGGGAGATCTAGTACTTAAAGAGAATCAAAGGAACCTAGCGGAATGAGAAAGGCCAGGGAAATTCGAACCTAACTGGCTAGGTCCTTCCATTATAACAAGGGTCATAGGAAATGGAGCCTATAATTTGACTACCATGGAGGGAGATCCAAGCTCTGACCCTATGAACAACATGCACCTTAAGCGATATTATACCTAAGGGCTATGTAGTTTAGGTTTTACTTTTCACATTGCATATCATATCATCTAAAACACTGCATCACCTATAGTTTCTTTTTTAAATGCATCGTATTCTTAAACTTTCCACATTCTCATATAGAAGCATCAATAAAACAAGGCAACTGTTCGAGTTTATCATTTGTTTGCATCTAAGGAAAACAAGGGTCATTTCCTTTCTTAGATATTCGGACATGAAGTCTTTGAGGTTCTAAAGTCATTCATTTTCAACATTACCTTGTGATGACGCTTTACTCATGGTTGGGTAGTAATTTCACTTTTTCAGACTTGTTAAACCACAATCTATCAATTGCTATATCTCACACATTAAGAAGATCTCTAAATCATTCTAAACACCTAGTTGATCATATGACTAAGTGAAAAATCTAAAATTCTACTTCAGCGCCGCTATAATTGTCACAGCCAAGTAGGTTTCATTACTTACAAGTCAAGGCAAGAAAAGAAAAAAGAGAAAAAGAGCTATGGCAAATATCCATCTAAAGGCAAATAGAGCAATGATATATAACTTAAATATCACGCATACATGTGCGATAAAAAACCTTGACTATGGGAACATGCAAGTAACTCCATCAAGGCTATGGACACCTGCTGACAATGGAGCAATATTTGAGAAATTACAGTCTATAACCTCGTCGGAGCTCTCAAGGCTTGCTGGCAGCGAAGCTCTATTCGAGATGCTTTTGAAGTTAGAAAAATCATGTAGCTAGTCAAATAAGATGCTAAGGATCTTTAGTGAACACAAGAGTGAGAATTAACGCATTTGCACACACATGGGAAAAAGAAGATCAAAGTTTCAAGAACCAATGGGGAAGTTTTCCGTGTCTCCATTTGTAAATCCTAGTCACTAAGTGTGTTGAGATGAATGTTTCGAAGGGCCTTAGAGATTGATTGACTGCTTATCTATGAGATGTTTTGCACCTCCATTTCTATTGGTGTATTACCAATGCAAAAACAATGACAGTCAACCTTGTTCGAATAGGAAATTCATCTTCATCCTGCATATTGCATTCACATAGCTCATGTCCAAAATTCATTTGTCTCCACATACATTCTATAGATCATCATCTCATATAGGTCTACACACTAGGGGCATAACTGAAAAAATCCTAAAAAATCATATAAAGTCCTGAAAAAATCCTAAAATCATATAAAGTCTTGAAAAAAATCCAAAAAATCGTATGAAGTCCTGAAAAAATCCTAAAAATCATATAACATCCTTCAAAAATATCCAAACATAGTGAAAAACTCAAAATCCAAAAAAAAATCGAAAACCACAAAATCCAAAAACATTGAAAAATCTAAAAATACCAAAAACATTCAAAAACAATCCTGAAAAGATCAACCAAAAACATTCAAATACGATCCTGAAAAAATCAACCAAAAACATTCAAATATCGATCTACATAATCCAAAAACATCGCAAAAGCTCTTGGAAAAGAACTAAAAATCGAAAATCAATCAATTAGAAAAACTTGCAATAAAATGTCTTGTGAGAAACAAATACCCTAGCAGATATCCAGCAAACACTTCGCACGAAGTTAACAAAGGATGTGACTATCCAGTCAAACATCTGCAATTAATTGATCAAACTGTCTTATCAATCATATCATATCCATATCAACGTGATCATTATCTTGTCAAAAACAGAAGAGGATACACTCAAAATAAGACAGGTCAGTCTTAAACGGGGTCCGCAACTTTCTGAGATCGGACATTATCAACCATCACATCAAAAAACTGAGAACAAAGACACAAGGTCAGTATAGTTGTTGAATTTTGTCTAGGTCAGTCTTTATCTTTTTATCATTTGGCGACAGATATTGTTCCTATGCTACTCAAGGATGTCCACAAGTGACTAGAGGAGCTATGATGGGCATTATCTTTTTCTTTGTTTGTTGTTTGTGGTGTGAACCAATGAAATTCTATGGGAAATTGCTCTAGTGGGTGTCTGTGATAAGAGCCTTCACATCAAGGTGAAATCGCCACACATACCTCGACCCCCAATGCAATTCCCAGAATGGAGGGTTCACTCCTTGTCTGCTACGTGTTTGTTTCTTCAATGAGATATCTTTGCATCTTGGTTCCTTATACCCTGATGCACTAAAGCTTCATTGTTCAATAATAAGGCTCAGTGATGAATATATATTGATGCAATAAAATATGTGACACAGGTTTGTGATTCATTCAATTTCATTCTCATGTTCATCTCATTTTCTTATTGATAGTTTGTTGATTTCTCATCTTCTGTCTAAATCGCATTCTTTTTAACATTCTTTCTACCATCCATTTTTCTTTCTATCATTTAACTAATATTTCTTCAAGATGTATCTGAGTTAAAATTGGTTCAACCATTATCATACAAAAAGCATTCATTAATAGAGTTCATTTGCATTTTATTATAGAGTTCATTTGCATTTCATTATACATTTCATTTGCATTTCATTATAGAGTTCATTAGCATAACATTCATTATAGATTCCATTAGCATTCATTATAGAGTCATTTGCATTCATTTAAATTTCATTTACATCATTACTACATACATGTACTACCATTGCATTTAGAATCATATAGAATTAAAATAGATATGCATCATAAAACTCATAACATCATATAAGCATACATGAAAAACAAAACATACATAGAATATTACCAAAACTTGCATGATATATATATATATATATATATATATAAAAATATAAAACTCAAAAATGATAATGTGTGTGAATACAATAAATAAGCCCAAAGGCTCAGATAACATGATCAACCAACACTGCCTCTGTCAGCAGGTGGATCCTGTTTACTAGATCCTGCCCCAAGATGTCGAGGTGGTCCCATAACGCCACCACTGCTAGTTCGTCGTGAAGTATATCTACTCAATCTCCTCCCCATGAATGCACTAAAGGTAGGCTCTCTTTGACCCTCAGGGATCGCTCTCTCATATACCTGCCAATAATAAATAGACTCTTGCGCAGCAGTGAAGTACCTATCTGCCTGGTCGCACGCATCTATACCTGCTCTAAAAAGTTGATCAAAGGCATCCATGGTAATCTAACATCTCTGCACTGCCTCATCTTTCTCCCTCTGGAGATGATCTCTCTCAGACTCAAGAGCACCATAATCTACATGGTAGGTCTCTTGCTTGATATCTCGTATGGCGACCTCATCCTCCAAACTCTGGACCCGCGCTCTAAGAGTCTCCAGCTCATCATCAACCTGTCCTCTCCCATCCTTAGCACCAGACACATCCTCCAGCTCTGGCATATCCTCATCCTCACCTCCATCCTCGCTGCTCGATGACTCAAAAGAATCATCGTTGTCCTCACTGCTAATAGACTCAGTGTCCCCACCAATGTCTACATCCTCATCTCCCTCATCACCCCCATCTCCTCCCTCATCTCCGCCATCTCCTCCCCCAGCTCCACCCTCTCCTCCTCCATCGTCTCTCTCCCTTGCGTCTATCCTCAACTGATGTCTAGGATGGCGAATCTGTTGTGCTGTAATTGGAATAGCAGGATCGGTCAAAGGCATTGGCACGTGCCTAGCAAACCATGCATCGTACTCCACTGTCATCCCTGGATCCACTCCACCTCTACCCCAAGCCCAGAGAAATGGCTACAAAGAATCGAACTAAGCATAAGCAACATGTGGTTGTATGCACACACCCCAATCAGATACCTCTCGTGATACATGAGCAAAATATGCAGTAACCACAGGTGTCACCTGTACCTCACCGAATTGTCTGAGAACCCGCCTTGGGTCTCAAAGGTCCTCCTAATAAGATATCTTTGTTGTCGGCAGAAAGACAAGTGTACTACATCATCAGGCCAACCAGGGCAATCTAAGTAAGGTCTCCAAATAAAATGTTGCAATATGTCAAACTGATGTCTCCAGTACAAGGTGTTCCCCGAACCCCTATGTCTGATACTTGTTGTATACCGGAAGGCATAAGGCTCACCAGGCTGCAAGTCTACATGAATAATAGGTCTCGAAATAGAAATGTGCTCCCATGCCCATGTCTGAAGCAAAGTAACACCACAACTGATAGAACAATATCCAAGATACACAATACCATGCATCTGATAATATAACATGGCAAGTAGACAAGGACCCCAAGCATACAGTCGACGATGCACAATCATATCATGGAGCACTCTGCCCCATCCAACTGGAAACCGATGACCTCATCTGTCAGGTATCTGTAAACCACCGATAATACCGCATAATACAATGGTCAGGTCATCATAGTCTAATCAGGCCCAAGGGATCTCATAACGGCCACTGATCTGCAAGTCCTGAATCTCACACTCGAAAAGTGCACATAGTCCAGCAATGCCATCATCATGGTCATATACAACTCTCTCACCATGAATGGGAATATGCAGTATACGCTATACATCCTCTAATGTAATGGATGTCTCACTAGTCAGAAGATGAAAAGAACAGGTCTCAAAATGCCATCGCTCTATCAAAGCTGTAATCATGGCCCTGATGGTCATAACCTCTGGCAAATGTAAAACATGGTATAGACCAAGCTGTCGGATATGCTCGATCTCCTCATCCGGTAAGTCAGCTCGAAGATCAAGTCCACTAGGTCTGCTTTGTCAGCATTATAACACTCCAATGTTCTCCTGCAACAAGAAAATGATCAAAATATCAGATATTGGATCCTGAAAAGCTTAAATATTTTCAAACACATGACAAAAAATTACATATACAACGAATGTGTGGCAGTTATGACTTATGCGGTACAATTATGACTCTTGCGTAATGATTAAAGCTAATGCGTAATGAAATGGGCGCATGCGTAACGATAAACACTTATGTGTAATGATATGCATGAATGTGGAATGTTAACACTAGTGCATAACACTTAGGATGCATGCGTAGTATTTGAAGCATGTGTGGTACACTTAACTCTAATGCGTAAAAGTCGACAAGCGATTGCGTAACACAAAGCAAAAATTGATCATGGAATTTTTTTGAAAAACAGGGATAATCAAGAAAAAAATTGGAAAAATACCATGTCGCTGGTCCCAGGAGGTCTCTGATATGAACGTACTTGGTCAGACAGGTGCAATCGAGCTCTATAACCAGCCATGATGATCAAATACTCGGAAAAAAAGCACACAAATTGCAGAGAATACCAAGGAATTACCAAAGTGCAAATGAGCAAATGAAAACCTAAAAATCTCTATTTATAGCTCAAAATTAGGGTTTTTTGACACCTCGACGCCTGTGGTCCCTGCCAGCTTCAAACACCTCGTAGCCTACTCAAACGATCTCGACATCGCATGAAATTTCACACGCTTGCTCATTACACTAATATCGAAAACATGGTCTCAATTTTGGAATTTTCCGACCACCTTTTCCAAGGGGGCATATTTACACTATACAATAGTACCAAGGCATACTGGGGCAGAATTTTTGTTTTCTTTGAAACAATGTCGTTCCAACTTTGTCTCAAAGAGGGGAAAATGTAGACACCTAAAAATGTCTCATTGATCATGTACTAATTATTCCTCTAATTGATTAAATAATCTTTATTATTTAATTAATTTAATTAATCTATTTCTTCTAATTTCATATTTCCTCATCATCTTATTAATTATTCTATTTTCCTATCCTATCATCATTTAATCATTTTAATCATTTTAATCATTTTCTAAATATTAATTAAATATTTATTATTTAATTAGTTCTAATTAATTCCCCAATTTAAATAATCTTTATTATTTAAACAATTTGCTAATTATTCAATTTCTATCTCTAATCATCTAATCATTCAACCCTATTCTAAATATTAATTAAATATTTATTATTTAATTAATTGTGATTTAATCCTTTAATTTAAATAATCTTTATTGTTTAATTAAATTCTATTTCTAAATAATTAAATAGTTTCTTTAAATTATTTAATTAACTAATTAATTCTTCCATTTCTAAATCCCTAAATTCTAATTTCATTTAATTTCATATTCTTCTAATTTCTTCCAAATTCAAATACATGTGCATGATTTCAAAAACCAAATTGAAAATCAAAGTCAAGTTCTAAATATATTCAAATACTAAATTGAATTAATAAATTCAATATTTGAATTAAAATCTCATGCTTAAATTAAAAATCTAAATCTAAATGAAGCACATGCTAAATTAATTAATTCAATCAATTAATTAATTAAGTCATTTATCTCTCCAATCTCTATTTCTATCTTTCAATTAGCTTTTTCTAAATTAAGCTTTCTTTGTCATCCTCTTTATTTCCTCCAATCATTCTTTTTCTTCCCTCAATCAGCTTTTTCTCAATCAGTTAACTCAATTAATCTATTCGACCTATTGAGTTTCACTCCTACAATCAGCAGTTCAACTATCAATTTTCATTTGAGCTCACCTGGGTTCACACCTCTTGATCAATCTGTTCCACCTTTCAATCAATCTTCTCCAATTTTCTATAAATTGAGCATCCAATCTCCATTTTCAACAATCAAGAACTTTGAATCTTTGAGTCACTTGTAGGTTACCAGCACAATATCTGAGAGCCGTCATACCACAAAGAGGAGAAGAGCAATGGAAGTTCTACGCAATCATGGAATAGGGAGTTTTTATTGATTTCATTTATAATTCCTATTTTGCTTGGTTGTATCATTTCATTATTAGTTTGTTAAATTATGTGATTAGAAGGGATTCATGATTTCCCTTTTCACTTCTAATTGATTACTTGTTTTTATAAGATGAATTTTACATGCGCCCAGTGTCCATACCAGCAGAGCAGAAGAGAAGGAAGTTGCAGAGAAGGTAGATAGAAAACTGGCAAAGTGTTGTACCAGTGAAGAGCAGAGAGTAAGGTGGATATCCAACATAGCAGAAGAAGAGGAGAAGTGTACCGATAGGGTTTACCAGTAGTTAAGCAACAGATGAGAGCAGCAAAAGAGTGAGTCGGTGTAGCAGAGAAGGTATCTCACCGACAGAGTAAGGTATATGAAATGGTTACAAGATTCACTTGTAACAAGACAACTACTTTTGTAATTGATGTTTTCATTGTGATCACTAAATTGTAGCTCGGTGCAGCGGTTGTGGCTCCTTTGGGTTGTAGCCCATAAACTAGTTAGGGGTTGGTGCCCTAAATCAGGGATTGGTGCTCCTTGGGTTGGTGCCCTAAATCAGGGGTTGTAGCTGCTAGGGTTGGTGCCCTAAACATTGTAATTGAGTTTTCATTGTGAGGTTGGATTGGAGCAATAGACTCCAGCAACATTGCTCACCGAGGTTTTTCCCATCTTGGGTTTTCCTCGTATATGCTAGTGTTATGTGATGTTCCCTTGTGTGACTGCATTTGTGTTGGTCTCCCCTCTAACCAATAAGACTACATTGTGTTAGATTCCATAACTGGTATACGCACCTAGGTCGTTAAAGGGAAAAAGGTTGAGAACCACTGATTCACCCCCTTCTCAGTGGTACATTGTCTCTAACAGTTTCTAGTTAGGAATTTTTAACAATGTTCACATGTTATGTTTACTTAGTGAGATGAGAATGTTTTTAAAATTTATTTGGTGTCATGTCATCTTATCCTATCTTATCACTAGTCGTCATATGACATAGGATTAACACATGTCATCATCCTAGTTAATCCTATCTCTTAACCTTGTCTATAAAAACAAGGTCTCTAAGTACATTTCATTGTATTGCATAGATTGTATGTGCACATCATTGATCATATTGATCTAATATATTTTGCATCCATTATTGCAAACTTATGCTCTTACTTTTCTCTCTTGTAGAAGGCTATTTTGGTTTCTATAGGTGATATGGGGAGCTTGAGTCCTTAAGTGACTCTAACATGGTATTAAAGCTTCAGGATATGCAAGCCCCTTCTTAGATTTGGGAGTTCATCAATACTGATTTATTGTTAGGGTGCAAATATTGGTGGATCTTGAAAATTTGAGTATGCTCTTCTCTTAAATCATATGATGACCTAGAGAATAAAAAAAAAAAGAAATACTAAATTTTGCTGGTATTATGGATGACTTTTTCATGTGTTGCATTGGTTTTGTCATTGATGTCAACACTTGTCTTCTTGGAGGTTTACATTATGTTCACCGGTATGGTTAGTGGCTTATGCACAGTCACCGGTATGTGTTCACCAGCATGTTATATTGTTCACCAGCAACGATGATGATTTGTTATCATTTGGAGATCATTTGGTTATGTCAAAGACATAAACTGGAAGTTTGGTTTTGGTGTTTTTCTTATTGGTCTAATCGGGTTGACAGATTTTCCTTTACCTGTAGATAAGTCTAGGATATGGACAAGTACATATTATCTATTCCAGATCAGCACGACACATTATGGAGATTGTTTATTGATTGGTAAAATGTATTGAGCCGACATGATGTATTGCATCAAGACTTATTTGTAATTAATTTAATTGTAATATCTTTAGTGAGCCGACCTATATATTTGGTCTTAGGTTTTGTATAAATGATTGTAAGATCTTATTGAGGATATGGAATATGGTTGTGCTATGAGTGTATTCAAATATTGAAGAGAAAAAATAAGCAGATCCTTGTGTGAATCATGTAGACATTATTCGAAGGTTAAAGGAAGGTTATGAAGGTGTTTTGACACTCAGTTTCAAAGCTTAACCGGTACTGAATCCAGCATTGGAGATGTTATTTTGAGCAGTACATTATCATTGGATTTAACCATCCAATTGTGTAGTCAGTGTGACTCCTATTTTATGATTGAGCAGTGAGCTCTAGGCAGTTGGCCTTTGTGCATGTGTAGACCCCATTTGTATACACATACTATCTGCAGTAGTATCATTTGATTGTGGGTAAGGTTTCCCACCATGGTTTTTCCCTTACCGGGTTTCCACATCAAAATCTCTCTGTTATGTGTTGTGGATATTGTTTATGTTTATGTTTCATGCATTAAGTTGAACCGGTACTGCTATATCTGTTAATCTATTTTACCAGCACTTAAGTTTCGTTTACCAGCATTTAAGTTTAAATTGGAATAACTTGCATTTGGATTACAATTTATTGACAACTGGTTCACAACTAATTTCCCCCCCCCCCTCAATTGTCCTTCCCGGGACCTAAAAATTGGTATCAGAGCTAAGTCCTCTTTTAGCAGAAGTGTAACAGCTTGAGGAGATCCTATGGCAACAAATATTTTTAGGAAGGACAGTCTGAAGCTTGATGGAACTAACTATGGTATATGGAAGATCAGAATGGAAACACATCCAAACTGCATTGGAAGAGATATATGGGATGTTACTAAGAATGGCTATGTTGCTCCTATTCTTAATCAACCTCATCCACCAACATTGGCTAAGGACATGGACAATGATTGCAAAGCAAGAGAAGCACTTCTGAGCACATTATTAGATCAACAAATCATGGGATTATCAGACCGATCTACTGCTAAAGCTATTTGGGATAAGATGGAGACACTAAATGAAGGAGATACCACTATCAAGATTGCAAAACTGGAATGTTACCGAGTCAGGTATGAAAATTTGAAAATGGAAGAAGATGAAAGAATTTCTGCATTTATGGAAAGAGTTAATGAAATTGTTTTAGGAATACAATATTGTGGAGGATCCTTAAGTGAAGATGAAATTGTGTCTAAAGTAAGGGCATTGCCACCGGCTTACAAAATGAAAGTAACTGCTATTAATGAAATGAGAACAATGCCCAATACTTCAGTTTCTAGAGATACTTTGGTTGGAAAACTTTCAGCATTTGAACTTGAAGAGTTTGGTCCTGTTGCTACTGTAAAGACTGATTTAGCTTTCAAAGCATCATCATCTAACAAAATTGATTGGAAAGCACTTTATGCAAAAGAACTTGAAGATATGAGGAGAGAAAATGAAGAACTTGAAGAACTTGAAGCACTATTTGCAAGGAAAATGCCTAAAGGTCTAGCAGGATGTAAGTATGAAGGTAAAGCACCTTTCAAATGTTTTAATTGTAATAAAGTTGGTCATATAGAATCTAGATGTCCTAATAGACATGCAAGACTAAGGCAGGAAGCAAAAAGATCATATAAGCCTAACCCTGAATATCAGAGATATAGATTCAAGAAAAACAGAGATAAGTCATGTTACTATGCAGATGAAGGTGTTACAAATGACTCAGATGAAGATCCAATAGATAACAGATGGGCTTTTGTTGCAATAAAGGAAGATCAACTAGCACCTATTGTCAAACCGGTAGAGCAGGCACTGGTAGCAAAAATTGAAGAAAAAGATGAATGGACTATAGATAGTGGATGCTCGCATCATATGACTGGTGATAAAAGCAAATTCTTATCTTTTCAAGAAATTCATGGAGGTCTAGTAAGGTTTGAAGATGATAAAGCTTGTTTAATCAAAGGAAAAGGCACTATATCTTTGGATGGTAAGCACAATATTGACAATGTTTATTATGTAGAAGGTTTGAAGCACAATCTTTTGAGTGTTGGTCAGTTAGTGGAGAAAGGATTTCAGTTACAGTTCAACAATGGGAAATGCAAAATCATAAACAGAACTGGATTGGAGATTACAACCGGTAATCAGACTAAAGGTAATATCTTTCACTTGAATATCAGTGATAAAACATGCTTGATTGCACACATTGATGAAAGTTGGTTATGGCATAAAAGACTCTTTCATATGAATTTTGATTGCATTGTAAAGATCAGTTCAATTAAGGCAGTAATGGATTTACCTAAGATTGTGAAACCTCATAATCCGGTATGTGAGGAATTTCAAATAGGAAAGAAAGTTAGAACAACATTTAAGAGTATTACTAAAAAGTCCAATAATATTCTTGATTTAATTCATACTGATTTGTGTGGTCATGCAAGAACAAGAAGTCTACAAGGAGATATATACTTTATGCTAATAATTGATGATTATTCTAGAATGTGTTGGGTTACTTTTCTCAAGGAGAAATTAGAAGCTTTTGAAAGATTCAAGATATTCAAGGCAATGGTAGAGAATGAAACTGGAAAGAAAATCAAAGGTGAATCTCTAAAAGCTAATAAGAGTTTGTACAGATCTATGGTTGGTGGACTGCTATATCTTGCTCAGACTAGGCCTGACATTATGCATGTTGTGTGTATGGTTGCTAGATATCAAGTTGATCTGAAGGAGAGTCATGTCACTGTTGTTAAGAGGATATTCAAATATCTAAAAGGAACTATGGATTACGGTTTATGGTGCCCGAGGAATGGTGATTTTATGTTGTGTGCCTACACTGATGCTGATTGGGTTGGTTATATAGATGATGAAAGAGCACTACTAGTGGAGAATTCTTTTTGGGTAAGAAGTTGGTGTCATGGGCTAGCAAGAAACAAGATTCAGTGTCCTTATCTACTACTGAAGCTGAGTACATTGCTACTTCTAGTAATTGCACTCAAGTGGTTTGGATGAAGCAAATGTTGAAAGATATCAGAGTTATTCATGATGAGCCTACTGTTATATAGTGTGATAATTCTAGTGCTATCAACATGTCAAAGAATCTAGTGCAACATTCAAAAACTAAGCATATATCAATCAAATATCATTACTTGAGAGAGCAAGTTAGTGAGGAGAAGGTGAAGTTGGAGTATGTATCTACAAAGGAACATATAGTTGATATTTTCACTAAGCCTTTGCCTGCAGATACATTTGTCTATTTGAGAGACAAGTTAGGGGTCTCCACTCCTCCTGATGAGAACTAGATGCATTGAGTTGCATCAATCTGGTGGATTTTAAAGCCCTATTTTTTTATCCGGATTGGTGTGTTAGTGTTGCTCCTATACTGGAGCAGTCTGTGTTTTGAGATTTGTGTTTCATAATCTAAGGGGGAGAATAATTTTGGTAATCTAATTTGTGATCTTTGGCATTGTTGTCAAAGGGGGAGCGATCGTGTGAAAAACTGCTTTATCTATCTTGATCTTAGGGGGAGTTTGCTGGCGATATCTTCTTTCTTTCCATTGACTGTTTTTCACATTCATATGTTACCATCAATGCCAAAGGGGGAGATTGTTGGAGACTGTTGGATGGTTGGTCATTTTTGCTACTAGGATATGTTGTTGTCATTGATGTCAACATATTCCTATGATATATTCCGGTGTGATTGGGAAGATTTTCTGATCCGGTTTGTAGTTCTTTGTTTTATCGGACTCTATCAGTATTCCCTCTTATATATTTCAGTGTGATCAAATCTGATGCTGAGGGGTGAATTCACAAAGCTGGTTCCCACTTTTGCCAACGAAGGAATTTGGCGAAAGTGGGAATTTCGGATTTGCCAGTGTTCGAGCGAAATACAAATGTTCGCTCGGACTACCCCTGGGAGTCCGAGCGAACCAAACTGTTCAGTTGGGTTCGCTCGAACATCGAGTGGGTTCGCTCGAACATCGAGCGTGCCAAAATCGAGCTCACTAGTTCGAGCGAATGGGGGTTCGCTCGAACCCCTTTTGGTTCGAGCGAACCCAATCCGATCGAACTCGTGTTCGTTCGAACCCCAAAAAATAGAAGTTTCTCCCAAAAAATTTCAGAGTTCTGAAGAATTAATGACTTCGGAGCTCTGGTTCAATGCACGAATGAAATAATCTTGATAACCCAAAAATATTAGATGGTAGTACTCGAAGCAAGCTTTCCAACGAATATAATTTTGTTATATTTTGAATTTATTATGTTCTTGATTTTTTAATTTTATTAAAAATTGGTTTTTCACCGAACATGAACTTCTCTGTTCAACGCATTGGGAAAAATAAGAAACTAATTCAAAAAAATTCTGAAAAATATCTATGCCCTTGGTATTGATGTCTTCTTTCTAACAAAAAAAAAAAAATTGAATTTCGATTTATATAGAACAAGTTATGTGTTCAAACGTAAACCTATGTTTGAATTATGACTAGTCGAACTTCAAAACTTTATAAAATGAAAAATATTGAACATATCGCTATAAAACCAAATGCAAGCCCTGGATATTGATGTTACAAACCAAAATTCGAAAGAATTGAGTTTTTATCATTTATAGAAAAAAAGTTATGCGTTTCGGGAGGCACATCACTCTTAAAAAATGTAGTTTGTTGTAAAAAACTACTTTTCGAGGGAGATGGAAAATTTTTAAAAAAATCTTTCAAAAAAATTTGAAAAAAATGTATATAGAATCTACAAACAAAATGCTAGAAATCACTAATTTACATCATCTTCAAATTTTTAATAGTTTAAAAGTTATAGTTCTTCGAAGTTGAAGATTATTTTAAAAATGTACATCTCAGTGTCAAAAGTGGCAAAAAAGTGGGAACCATTATTGTGAGTTCACCCTGAGACTTTGGGATATTGTTTTGGTTGGTCTTGTGTATCTTCATTTCATATGGTTCGTGATTTGGTTCTCCACAAGTTATCTTTCTTTGTGACAATTGTTGATTGGTTGTGTTCTTGAGCTTCTAGACATTGACATATGTAGATTTGAAAAGTGGTGTTAGTGCAACTGTTCCAGATGATTCTAACATGCTTTCTGGTGTTTCCTAGTCATGTCCTATTTGTTTTGGTGGTCTGCATTGATCATTGTTTGATTTTTTGGTGGTTTTCATCAACTGGTGATGATTTATGTGTTATGTGGTATTTCTGGTGGTGTAGCGTGTTGCGGTGGATCTTGGAGTGATTTCTGGTGGAGTTGATCATTTGAGAATTTGAATTAGGTCCATGTTATGTCATGTAAATCATTATATTAGTCTAGTGGTCGATCTTTGTATCGTGTGATGTAATTTTGTAATTGAGGGTTGAGGGTTTGGCTGACCTTGTTATCAAGGTTGATAAATTATATATATAGGTGATGTAGTCATGTAGTTTGTGTGTCGTTGTTGTCCATGCATTATCAGAGAGAGATTTGTGTGCTAACAAGTTATTTATCTTTCGGTGTTAGAGTTTGAAGTGAGATTGGTGTTGCAGGGTAGACATCTGTGCTTAACCAGAATTGTAATCAGGCATTTAGAGATGTTATTCTTTCAGTTCACTTCTTTCGAATTGTAGTCTAAATCTTATTGTAATTCAGTGAGACTTCCCTGAGGGTTGTAGCCTTCTGGGCATATATCTTTTGAGCAGTGAGCTCTAGGCAGTGTGCCTGAATGCATGTGCATTCCCCATTGTAATATTTTCTACATACTATTGCAAAGTATCATCTTACTATGGGTAGGTTCCCACTATGTTTTTCCCTTAACCGGGTTTTCCACGTCAAAAATCTTGGTGTTGTGTGTTGTGTTGTTGATTTTCTTATCTGTTTATTGCTGCTATTTGTTAGATCTTTTGTCGTGCTTAAAGTTTGATATTCCGATGAGGACTAACTCACCCCCCCCCCCTCAGTCTTCCTTCTTGGTTGCTGCTAACAGGTTCATCACTTAATGCATGCTCTTTCTCTTCTTATGTGACCATTTGTGTTTTTGTGATTGCATTTCAAGAATGATATAAGTGGCTAATACATTTGATTATCAAGGTCTCTTCAACTAGTTGACTTGGAGGATTTTTGTTTTTGGTACTAACCCCTTGTGTTGTGTGCCTTTTGTCTTTGTTTTTATTTGTCTGGATATTTGTCTCTATCTTGTTTTGTACGTGTCCTTGCATGTGATTGTGTGAGTTAAGATCCTAAGATTGGGTGCTTGGTTCCTCAAAATTAGTAATGTTTTATTTCCTTGTGATCTTTCTCCTAATTGTTCCTCTCTCTCATCTTTCTACTTTACCGTGAGTATTTGCATAGGCTCATACTCCTGTTAAATTGAGGGCTAAATGTAGTGTCATAAATTGTAACCGATACAATTCACACTTCATGTTTGTGTTTTGAGGCAATACAAAGTTCGACTTCCAAATCTGCTAAATCAAAACTGGACACTGGGATCAGAATAACAATACCGATCTGCTAACCCACTATCGGATTTCGGTATCAAAATAAAAACTTCGATGATGACTTCTTAATCACCCATCAGCATAACTACCCAAGGTGAGATAACCTTTTCGTGCAACTCTAACAGAAGGAACTTACTCTGATGACCCCATGTTGGCATAGCTATATCGAACGAGGCAATGAATAACTATTGACATAACCTCCCACCGTCGGTTAAACAATATTTTCCAAACCTGATAGAAGAAACCTTATCGGGATAACCATTCAAAATCGACCAAACAGAATTTTGTGAATCCAATAGTATAAACTATCCCGATAGCAACTATGACACCCCATCGGTTTAACCTATGTCGATAATCGTAATGACAACTGTTTTCCATAATGACATCTTATCAATATACCTTATCCCGATGATAACTTTGTCAACTGTTTACAAGAATGGCACTTTCTCGGACTAACTACTTGATGTAGTAGACTTCAGATACACCCAACCACATACTCCATTTTCAGACCATAATGATAGGAAGTTCAGGGAAAGCATCTATAGACTTCCTGACAGAATTGCGATAAGAACATAACAAAAGAATAACAGGAATCGATAACAAATTGTATTAACCAACACAAAACATGTGAATAACAAAGGATTAACTTTATTCATACACAATGTGCGATGGAGATTACACTCAGTTTACAAATAACAAATTGTTCTAACACATATTCGACTTATGTGGAGTGGCCTGACGACCTCCCTCCTTCTACTGCATTCATGCACTAACTTGTCGACAAAATCCCCCTCTCGAATGAATCTGCTCACTCCCTTTCTAAATCCTCTATTTGCCTAGTCGATTCAATTTCTCCTATGGCTGCTTGATTTCTCCTAACTGTTCGACATCTGACTGTTTGACTTCTGATTCAGTATCCTCGTGATGCTCCTGCATCATGTTTCTACCTTAGCGTGTCCTATCTCTATTCCCCATAGGTCCATTTTGGTCCTCTTTACTTCAACCTTGATGTCACCTATTGACACAACTAAGTGGGCCCCATCCTCGGGTTTCCTTCTCCCATTTCTCATTTGCTGGTCCTATTTTTGGAGGACCAAGGCACCCCAAAATGCCCTGGTCCCCCTTAAACATGACCCATTTTGAATATGGGCAAGCACTCCCCCTCCATGATGGATTTTGGTCTATGTGGCTCAATTTGACTGTTGGAGGTTGGTCTAATCGATAATTTACCTAGGGAACCCTATATAAAGACATCCTATCAATTCATTTTGGGATCCACTACATTTCCATAACATATTCATGCATCTGTCAAGCATTCATCATCCAAAATTTTCAAGCATTCAAGAAAACATTTCATCCTTCAAGCACTATGGAGCAAAGTTACATCAATCTTCATGCAAGCATGTGTGTTTGATTAGGTTTTTCATGTTCATATGTTTGTCATGTCATTACATTCAAAGAGCATTGCATCATCAATCTTTTTATCAACCATTGCAGATATGAGGTATATCTCCTAGCATTTACTTCAATATTTACATTATTCAAGTCAAGGTTAATTCCTAAATCGAGGTTTGACCCAAGACAAACCCCTGTCTGCAACCCTTTCTTATCTCTTTCTATGTGCAAGGAATTGACTCAGGAGTTGTATTCATATATTTCAAGAGAGTTGATGACAATGAACATGTTCAACTTTCAACGGAGCGAAAATCAGAGGACCAAGGCGAATCTTTACTACCCGGTCCTGAAAAATAAGCCCAAACTTTTAGAAACGAGTTCTGAATCTCTTCTTTTGCCCAAATCCCTGTCCGTGGCTCGGTTGGATACCTGTAGCAATATGTTTTTATTGTCTCTCCTCAATTATCCCTTGTATTGCCCTAATTTCGTAATTCACATCCAAGTTTCAACTAGAAAGAGGATGGCAAACTAAAACCAGTGAATCTAATCATAATTTTAGCCCTTTTCCTTTTTGGGTTGTGGCTAGATCTATTGGATTCACCCCTTTCAATGTATGGGTCATGTAGGTAAGATTAGTGGTTTTATTATCTTAATTAGTAAAACCTTAATTTTCCACACCATTACAAAAGGACATGCAAAAAATTGTCACACAAATGCGTATTATGTCCCTATGACTAGTTAAAGGGGCAAAACTTGGTAATTTAATTAAAGCTAACAGATTAGATTTGGCATGCCATAACCATGATAAGGAATGCAAACTCTATGGATTAAAAATACAAATATGGAAGCTAGGGCCAATAAATGGTGCAAATATATGCAAATAAATGTAAACAGACTAGAGATAAGATCATATATATGATAATTTGTTGAAAGAAGAGTAAGCTAGGGTGGTCAATGATAATGCGTTGAAAGAAAAGTAAGTTATGTCCCTATAACTAGTTAAAAGGGGAAAAGTTGACAATTTAAATTAAAACAAAAAAGATTAATAGATTAGATCTTGCATGCCATAGCCAAGATAAAGGATGCAAAATCTATGGATAAAAAATACAATAATGAAAGCTAGGGCCAATGAATGGTGCAAATACATGCAAATAAATATAAATGGACTAGAGATAAGAACATGTGTATGATAATGTGTTGAAAGAAGAGTAAACTAAGGTGTGATCCATGAATCTAAAAATTTAACGTAAAAGTGTGCCACATATCTTTATATTATTGTATCACTACATTCTCTCAAAATAAACCCAATTGACATGAATATACAAATTCCACAGTTACAAAAAATAAAAGCAAAATTAATATGCCAAACCAAAAAAAGGAATTAAAAACTTCATAAGCATAACATCATCATCCTTATCTTACAGAGGGAAGCATATAAATTAAGGAAGGAGAAAAATGTTTCAAACCTTATAGAAAGAGGATTATTGACGAGACTCTCAATCCTAATCTCCCATTAAAAAAAGATTTTCTATAAAAAATTCCACATATGAAGAAAGGCAATAATTGGGTATTTGAAATGAATAGCGATCCAATTTCTTGGGGATGATACCTTCCAAATTCCATGGTATATGCCAAAAGCCATCCATCCAGATAAAACACTTAAAAAGAATAAAAATTGGTATAGGAAGATCCCTGAACAGATATACACGTATTATAATGTGATTCCCCACACGCAGGAATATAGGCAAAAGAGAATCACATGTCAAGTTTCCCCTTTCACACTTTCTCCCAATACTTGTCTTTTTTCATCACAACAAAATTTATAATTATATTTTGGTGGCTTCGTGACGGCATCGACTCTATGAGTGACACCTACACAATCCTCTTATCCAATTTTAATTATTAAAAAAGTCTGCGATTTAAAATAATAGTAGAAAAAAAACAAAGATATCTCCCTTTCCACACGCTGTTAGGTACAGCTAGGCCGTGTGAAAGGAATGTGACCCGCTAGCCTAGCTATAGCCCACCACGGATAAAATGGACCTCGACTAACCCAACTATTTATCTAGAAGGATAATCAATTGTTTTAATAAATTCCCTCTTCAATTTTTTATTCTTTTAATACACTTAACTTACTCTCTCAAGTTAAAAAAATTCAGAAATGAAAAGCATGTTATAATTATATTTAATAATGTACTTTATTTCTCATCAGGTTATAATAGATTTTACTTTGAGAGCAATCAATCAAATGTTATATTTTAACATAAATTGGTTAATTATTATGAGATTAAATGTTAAATTATAAAAGTAAATGGATTAGATAAGTGTGTTTGGTGTCATGATGAAGATATGATCTTTGATGAAGATTTTGAACCTTTAAAGCTTTTATTTGAAAAATGTGTTTAATTTGCATGTAGAACTTATTTAAAATTAATGTTATATTCAAGAGATTTCTTTGTATAATGCGGAATTCTTTTCGGTTAATTAAAATATTTTGAAAGTGTTGTCATTTTGTCACAAGGAGACATGTTCTGTAAATCAACCTATATAAATGTGTAAAGATTGAAGATAGGAAACACGAGTCCTAGAATGTTTTATGTACATTTGTTGCTCTATTAAATGTAACAAATATTTTTACAACTGGAGATACCTAATGGTTATTTGTAATTTCTCTTCATTTATACAATTCTCGTGAACTCTATTATTTTCCTTGTCATCAACTTTGATTAATAAAAAAAATTTATTTCACTATTGATTTCTTAGTTTATGCTCTGGAATGGGAGAAGGCTTTTGGATTCTAGATTATGTAAAGTTAATGATAATGAAGTCTTTAAATTCTCGCGCATAGGAAAACAAAGAGGGTTAATTAGTGAAAAAATAAATTTGGATATTAGAAAGACACCAGTTAAATTTGTGATTGTAAGGTTGATCTCGTGATCACAAAAACAACCTAGGTGAGCAAATGGTCATGTTTAGGTGTATAATAAATAAATTATAAGGATAAGCCTAGAGTCAAATTTATGGGACTGTGTGTGTAGAGGCATGAGCAAAAGCTAGAAAAATGAACCCAACTTCATTAAAAAGTACACCATATATACATATATCAAAAAAT
Organism: Cryptomeria japonica; assembly: GCF_030272615.1. NCBI lineage: Eukaryota > Viridiplantae > Streptophyta > Pinopsida > Cupressales > Cupressaceae > Cryptomeria > Cryptomeria japonica. Next base: position 650,399,268 of record NC_081414.1, on the reverse strand, counting down.
TATTCAAAATAAATATAGAACCAAACAAAACCAAACAGAAAATGACACGAGTATGCAAATTTCATCTTTACATTATCATCATGAGTATGCAAATTTCACCTTTACATTATCATATTTTTTGAGTGCAAGTAGTGTGGGTTTTAACCATTTTGACAATAATGTTCATGAATAATTCAAATAACTTTTTTTTTTTATATAGTAATTAAAAAAGAGAGTAATAAAGACAAAAAGACCTACATAACACAAATTGTTAAAACATTTATTGATAAAAAGCAAAAATACATTCATAACTTTGAATTTTCATTTCTTACCTCTTTTTATTACTTACACGTTTAAAGCTATAAAACATAATTTATATTCATATTTAAAATTTCTTGTTGAGATGAATTTTCCTGAAATGATTTTATAATGTGTGGCACAAAGAATTTAAATAATGACACCTCGAAATAGTCTCCTCCTCATCAAAAATTAAAAAACGGAAAAATCTCCCTTTCTTGAGGGATGTTTTTTTTTTTTTAATGAAATTAATTTTTTTTTTTTTGGAGATGTTAGGTAGACTAGTTAGTGGAAAGGGATTGTAACCATTCAACGTATAAACAGATTGGACTGTTTCAATTATCCATTTATTCAATTAAAAATAAAAATAAAAAAAAGGTGTGAGGGGCGGGGAGTGGGTTTGACCTTTAACTAGGGTTTGGTAGAGGGCTCAGATTTCAATGACAGGGTTTTAGCGTTGAGGAAAAATTTGAAAGCAAACAAAAAAAAGCGCTTCAAAGTATTAAATGCAAAAGCTCGTCATGTGACCACGTGACTAACACTTTGCGGCGCTCTAGTCTTGTCGGGTTGCCAGAAGGCGTGGAGTCAAGAGCCGGAAAAGATTTCCCGCTAGTCGAGGCGCCGGCCAAACTTCATTACATTGTCCGGATGATGACGTCAGGATTCCGTCAGTCATGGGTAGCGCAGTAAAACCGCCAGCTTATCTCTTTTGCCGGGTAGAAATGACAAGTCAACATCGGGAACTTAAGGCTAAATCATTTCATATGATTTAAATAATAATAATAAGTAATAACAAGTCCCGTGAGTTTAAAACAGGGGCTTTAGCGAAACACGCGCCGCGGAAATAAACAGCATTAGTAATAACCAGGGTTAGAAAGCATGGTTAGTGGAGGCCCCCACCACGTGGCGGCTTGGGGGACGTTGACTTGGTGATGAGGACGTGGAGGATTGTGAGCCGTGGATGGGAGGGCCCTTTCACAGTTGGGCAATTTCGCGGGCAAAACGGCTGAAAATGAAAGAGTTAGGAAAAGCTGAATGAAAGGAGGCCACGCGAATGGAACGCGAGACTGGGAAGTTGTTAGCTGACGTGGCGTGGGTGCCTGGAAATTGCTGCGCTGACGTGGAGTGAGGAGGATGGGTCGACCCGTTGAGGAGGGGTGGGAAAAACTGAAACGGGGTTAGGAAAGTTGGTTCGAGGAGAATCAGAAGTAGTTTTAGGTAGATAGAGAGAGGGGTGATGAGAAAGTTCCTTGCGGACTACGTAATTCTGAGGCTTCTGTCTTACTCCCCTGCACTTTCTCTATAAATCTAGGCTTCTTGTCTGAAGAGTTTTTAATAACAGCCTTGAGGCTTATAGCAGTATTAGAGGAGATAACATACCTAGGGACTCTTGAAGCTTTTGCTTATATATAGGAGGATACTAGCTATTTGTGTCTGTCAATCTGTGTTGTGCATCTTTTGCAGTGCCTGACAGGTCATGTGTTATAGCTTCCTCTAAAAGAAATCTGCGCCCTTCAGGTGTTTCTCAGCACACGTATGTTGTTAAAGCTTCTGAACATCATTCAATAAATACCCTGCCCACCCATTCCCCATAGCTTTTGTTCTGACAACTGAAACAGATACAGATACAGATACAGATACAGGACCTGTTTGTTAGATTGTCTGCGCAGTGCGCATGGGAGTAGCATAAAAACTTGTTCTGTTTGATTTTGTCATTATTGCCCTCCAGTCCTGTAAAGACTTTGCTCGTGTGGGTGGAATGGAGTCCATGAATGTGAAGATGATGAATAAGATTATTGATGATGAAAACCTTCCCCCTGGTTTCAGGTTTCATCCCATGGATGAGGAATTGGTGACCTATTATCTTCATCAGAAGGTCCTTGATAGCAGTTTCGCATGCAGAGCCATTGCTGAAGTTGATCTGAACAAGTGTGAGCCTTGGGATCTACCAGGTATGTGCTTTATATGTACTAAACCCTTGGTTTCTGACATTCATTGCCTATTCAATGGTTCTAAATTATTTCAAGATTTCACCTTTTTGGTGGAACACCATGTTGTTGTAGGAATCTAGCTGGTGCCGAGTTCAAATCTTCCATTTTTTCTACGTTTTTTTAAGGGTTTAATAGGTTGTAAGATTATGTATAAAAATTAGTGAAATTCTTACATGTTTATGACAAATCTTGTATTTTGTAAGCTTTTTGTATGATGAATGAGTGCGTTGCCTAACTATGAATTGATTGGTTTGGATTGCAGCCAGGGCAAAAATGGGGGAAAAGGAGTGGTATTTCTTCTCTCTGAGGGACAGGAAGTATCCCACTGGTCTGCGCACTAACAGAGCCACACAGGCTGGATACTGGAAAGCAACAGGGAAAGACAGAGAGGTTTTCAAAGGAAGAACATCTATTCTTGTGGGTATGAAGAAAACACTGGTTTTTTATAAAGGCAGAGCACCCAAGGGGGAGAAAAGCAACTGGGTAATGCATGAATACCGCTTGGAGGGCAAGTTCTCCTATTCCAATCTCCCCAAGACCGCCAAGGTAATAATAATAATAATAATAATACAGCTTCTTCTTCTTCTTCTTCTTTTTTTATTACTACTACTACTTTATGAATGCTTGTCTGTCAGCTTCTTATTGTTTGGGAGTTGTTATAGTGGGGCTAAACATGTGATTCCAAGAGCTAAACTTGCTCAACATTATGATTGATTATGACGTTGTATCTGTGCACAGGATGAATGGGTTGTGACGAGAATATTTCAGAAATCTTGTGGACCAAAGAAGGGCCCGCTTGCCCTGAGCAGAAGTTCAAATTATCTAAACGATTTGGACTCTCCAGCTCTTCCTCCACTATCGGAATCGTCACCTTACGTCCCCTCAAATGGACAGGGAGGAGGCAGCGGTGAGTCAGTGGAGCAGGAGCAGCATGTGCCCTGCTTCTCCACTCCCATTGACAAATCCTCAAACAACTCTCAATTCAGAAACCCTTCTGATACGGTAGACTACTCTTTTCTCCACAACATCATGCAAAATGACCCAATCTACAATCCCAATGCTCTAAGGTACAGTTCCCAAGATTTACACCTAAATGCCCCCTACCACCAGCTTTCACCATTTTCCATGGACCCAAATCCCCCAAGCTTCCCAATGGTGTCCCAACTTTTCTCCCAAGGTGGGCTTCCTTCAAGCTCCATACTGAGGGCCATCTATGAAGGTGTTAGCGGCAATGAAGTGATGGGCCTAAAGCAATGCAAGATGGAGCCACCATCCTCCTTTGCTCATGACAGAGCATGGGAGATGAATGCCAAGTATGTAAGAGTTAACAATTCTCAGCCTCAGGCCATGGTAAGCATGTCACAAGAGACAGGACTCACATCAGAGATCAACAACACAGAGATATCCTCTGTGGTTTCCAGTCAGCTCAATCAGCACTACCCAGAAGATCAGGCCAATCCTTCATCAGTTGATTTCTCAGATTTGTGGTCACCCTACTGATTTCAATCAACTACTCTTATGTACATAGCTGTTTGTCTAAACAACTTGTACATCACTGTAAGTTCAAGCAGCCCAACAATGCCCCTACAGCTGGTCCAACATCAGCATACCCATTGAAGTATTCAACTTTACAAGGTTTGCTTCATCATTTTGGTTTGATTGTATATGAAATATTGTTGATACATACATAGATAGATTGATGGATGGATGGATGGATGGATACACAATAGGTATATACCATAACATACTTGTTTCCCTCTGTACATTGTATACCATACTTTTTCCACTGCACATTAAGTTCTGGTGCTCCTCCTGCTTCTTCATTGGGCCACATTGACCAAACTCTTGTTTGATACCATGCCCAACATTTTTTTCTGGCCCTGCTAAGATGAAGATGACATCTGAATTTAATATAAAATTCCTTTATTAACAGTGGAACTTATTTATTTAGTGATGGTGAATATTCAAGTTTTGGCCTTTCCATTTACATGTCTGTATGCAATTAGTTCAGAGTAGTGTGTATATCCATCCGTTTGTTAATAGTTTGCCAATTATTGTGGGCGAATGGACCGCACGCCATGCTTTGTCATTATCGTGAGCTTGCGCGCGCAATATTAACTCAATTATTGTTTATTCCCACCCTTGGCTTCTTGCCATGTTTCATAATTTATATTGCTTTGGTTGTTAATACACACACATCATCGTCATCCTACGCGTTTATTCAGCAGAATATGCTTTCTCATTCCAATTATTAGTGCCAAAGCTTCAACGTTACATTTTACTATTTGCTACGTGACATTAAAAGTCGCTTCATTGATTCCATTTTTCAAATATTTCTACAAACCCAATTATGTAAAAGATAAAAACTTTACATGGACTTTGTCCACATTGTATTCATAAAATATGATTCTTTTCTTTTAAAAGGTGATGAGTTGGCTGCATGATTTTTTGGTATAAAACAATGGTTAGAGATGGATAGGAACTATAGAGCACACACACTCTAGTCCATGATGACTAGACTATGGGATAACATAAGCTTTTCAAACCATGTGTGAGAGGAAAATGTTATAAAAGCTTTTTTTTTTTAAATTGACATATGTTTGGATCATTTTTTAATTCTTGGGTGTTGGTCTTGGTTTAGGGTCATGTTAATTTTTTCATTGACCTCGACTTGTTCATCTATCATTAGAGGTTATGTTAATCTTTATATATTGAAGATCATGTTAATCTTTTTGTTCATCTCGCATTAGAGGTTATGTTAATCTTCTTGTCGTTCTCATATTAGAGGTCATGTTAATCTTCTTCTCGATCTCGCATTAGAGGTCATGTATGTTAATCTTCTTGTACTATATCAACTTTAAAAGGTGATAAAATTTGCTACATGTTTTACTGTTCAAAACAATAGTTAGAGATGGAAAAATACTATACGGCACACAGTCTAGTCCTTGATGAACAACCATGGGATTACATGAACTCTTCAAGCTATGTTTGAGAAAAACATGTTATAAAGACTTTTTCAAAGTTACTTTTTCTTTAAATTATTTGACATATTTTAGACTATTTTTCATTATTTGAACATCATCTAGCATTAGGGTTCATGTTAATCTTCTTATCCATTTTACATTAGAAATTATGTTAATCTTCTAATCAAATTTGCATTAAAAGTCATCTCTTCTCCTGTAATATTTAACTTTAGAAAATAAATACAAACCAAACAAAATCAGAGGTGGTACATCAAAAGATATGCAAGATTCTAGACATCCAAAACTATAGATTTTTGATGGATTGAATATTCTTCCGTTCCCGAGGAGATCATTAGAAGGAATATAGAGGGAAAAAAACAAAAATTTAGAAAATGATAAACGAGGCCCACCTCTCGAGTATTGATTATATAACGAAAGTTTTAAAAATATGTAAAAGATTATTATATATTTCACGCGGTATTATGGAATACCCAAGGCATTTGATTAAATCGCATGGAAAATATTGCGTTAATATCGAGAAGTAGTTAGAAAAAAATAATATTCAAAACTATTATATGTTGAATTTAATAAAATGAGTGAATGGGAGGGGAGAGCAATGATTCTAAAATTTGAGTGTCATTTTTGGGAGGAAATAATAAAATCATATCTATGGATTTTGTTTTCGTTCGGTAATACCTAAAATTTTGGATCTTCCTAAGCTAATTATTTTATCACGTAAACAATATATTTTTTAATTGATCGTTTTAAATAAACATAATTGCAAATTTACACACGGGGTGAAGGGGAAATTATTATTATTATAAGATTCGGATGTCATATCTTCACTTTAGTTTTGTTTTTAGCTCCGTCATCTTGCCCTTTATTACTCTAGAGGAATAAATTGCTTTGCATAAAATTGTGTATAGCCCAATTAAATATATGTAAATGATTTTATATAATATGAATTGGGATTGATATTGAAATGGTTGAAATTGAATGCAATATTTGGTTTGAAATTTAATTATAAAAAAATGCTGTGGTAGATTTTAAAATTGATTGGTTAATATTTTACAATTTTAGTACCAATTCAAAGAAAGGTTTTAGATTATTTAAAATGATTTTTTTTTATCATTTATGTGAGTATGGACTTAAATCATATGTCCAAATTTAAATCGAAACTTTAGATGTGAACTTGCACATGGATCTAAACCTAATCTCATCAACATAAGCTAACAAATCGTGGATCACTAGATTTTTAAATCATCTCAATTTCTTATATTTGAATGTGTAAAGGTAGGGAATGTTTCGGAACACATAGGGAATCTACTCATCAAGTCCTCTTTGATTAGATCTCTAATGAACCAATTTCATAGCTTTAGGCAAATGATTGAATATATCATGCAAGAGGTCTAGGATGATGTGCTTTGATAAATGTAAATAGAATGCTCTTATAAATATCCTGAAATGTCCTTGCATAACTCTTGAATGATCTCTTATAATTTCAAATAAGTGATTGGATATCTCTAATGAAACCACCAAACACAAAAATTAACCAAATGTGTACTAAGTTATATCACAATTACTAGTGGAGTGATTAGCATATTTGTCAATAATAAAAGGATTTTGTAATTGCAATAAAATGTCTTCAAATGCTATGACATATCACCATGTCAAACAAGGATATATAAAGTTGACTCATAACAATTAGGAAAAAGGGGTGAAAATATTGAAATTTGAATTGGGAACAATGTTCTCATTGATGTCAAAGGAAAATTTATGTCACACTAATTTACTGAGTGGCATAAGAAATGGGTGTTGTTATTTAGGATATGATGATACATTGATTAGATTCAAGTTATTATACATTGGATGGGATGGAGGCCCTTCAAGTTTATTTACAATTGTGACCACTCTCAAGAGTGATAAAGTTTATGATGGAATGAAAATGATGATGTTTGATATGTAAAAGAGATGGACAAATCTAGCTAGTAAATTAACCAAACCAACCTCTCTTCAATAATAAATTGAAATATGAATGGACCAAACATGTTATGCTTGACTAATTATAATCAAAGAGAGTCAAGCAACCTAGGTTCTATTCCTTTGTTGCATAGAATATTGATCAATTGATTTATATATGATCTAATTTCATCTAAAAGAATGCATAAATGACAACATGAACTATTGAAACAATTAACGCTAAAATAGTTCTAGAATCGAGCAATTATAGTTGCTAGAATTGATGTTAATTAATATTTGGATAAAAGTGCTATGTTAGCTATATGATGTTTTAATAAATGGTTGTTAAAATAGTTATTTTCAAAGTAATATGGTATGTTATTCTTGTTATGATGATCTTATAATAAATATTTTTAGTTAACTAACTTCTTGTAGCAATTAAGGATGACAACCCACAACCAAGGTTGTGTACCGACTATGTAATGGCAATGATCTCTTCTTTGTAGTCAAAGATGAACCTCATCAACAAAGGAAGGATTATTGAATAGATGGCATGATACATATCCTCCAATAAGATGAAAATATTGCAAAGGAACTATAATGATTTAACTACTCATGACCATATATCTCAATGAATTTATTTTTCATGTGTAGATTAGAATGTTCTAATAGAATTTTCTTTAATTGCTTTGAGCTCAATTTCTGAATTTCATTTCTATTTCTAAAATAATAAACCCTACTATGCAATGGGGGGTGACTAGGCAAGCGTAGCACTAATTTTTAATTAATGTATGGAGTAGAAGTGGATGCACATACCATGCAATCCAACATATCTACGAAATAGATTTTTTGCATGCATCTAATAGATTTGAGTAGATGATTTGAAAAATATTTCTTTATCACATGTTTATTTTTATCATTCTAACACCATGAGTCATGATGCAATGATTTAATTATTAGTTCAATAAAGAAGAGGAAGTGAAGTTGAATGCAAGTTTAGATGGGCTTCAATTTTTTGCAAAGGTACCCTCTTCAATTGAACATCACTTTTTCGTAAAATGAGTATGAATCATTTATTACCATTTTATGTATTGCAAGATTGAAATTTTTATTAGAATGTGGAACATTAGAATGCTTAGATGGGAGGGTTAACTTCACACATGAATTTATTTACTGTGTTTGAACCTTTGTAAAAACTTCCAAAAAAGACAAGGTAATTTTGAATGTTCTATTCATGTAAGATGAAATTTCATCAAGAAAATCAAGCACTTCTCTTAAAATTGGCTAAAGGGACTCAATGTGAATATTTCAACTTAATGAAGACAAGAACAAAATGGAGTGTGTTGTCAGATGTGTAATGGGTCTTTATTAATCTATATAGTTCATATAAATTATAAGTTCTATCATTATAATAATGCTTGTGGGATTTTCTATCTTATGGTTTTCCTACCATAAATATGGTTGTTTCTATAACAATGTTATTTATTTTTTATTACATTTTTTTTACAATATTTCTTATATAAATTAATTATCATAGAAAAATTTAAGGTTTCTAATAGATGGAAAATGCCCTCAAATGATTGAGTTATGTTGGAGACCTCTCGAGCCAAAAATAATTGTATTAACATTGTTACAAGAAGACTCTAAGGTGCTTACTATTTGAGTAGACTTGGTGCTATATTTGACAATACAATTGCCTAAAGCTTCATGTAATAAATTCCTATATAATTCATATGTATTCGTGAGATCCTATGAACGTATCTTAGCTAAAGTGTTTTGTGGTGTTCACTAAAGGTGTATTCTTTGGGTGCCTTGTTGTAATCTTTAGTAAGGAGGTAAGCTAAGACCAATGTAAAGTAACTTAAGATGATGATTGGCATTCTCTTTTTCATCTCTTAGCTAACACTTAAATATGTGTGATGTACTACATTAAAATCCTATGTATTATTTATTAATTTGAACACAAAAGGTTTGTTAGGATAACTGATGGACAACTGAGAGGGGGGATGAATCAATTGTCAACAGATTATGTGAATTAAAGCACTTAAAACCTTTTACCGGAATAACTGATAAAATATTAAAGCATAATTGAAAACCAAAGAATCAATACCATGCAACCATAACACATAACACCATGATTTGTACGTGGAAAACCTGGTAAAGGGAAAAACCACGGTGGGAAACCCTACCCACAGTTAGATGATAGTTATGCAGAAAGTATATGATTACAATATGGGCCTGCACATGCAGGAAGGCACACTACCTAGAGCGCACTGCTCATCACAATGGAGTCTCACTGACTACAAAAGAGGTCAACCACCTCAAAATATTTGGACAACAATCCGGAAAGAAGAACTCCCTATGATAGCATCAAACATGTCAAATTACGATTCCGGTTAAGCTTAATACCGAAGATCTAAAACCTCTTACATAAAACCAACTCAATCACCTATGATCGACCAAATCCTCTGCACAAATGATTATTACATTATTCACTCCTTGCCTATGATCTACAATGAGATCTTACAAATATTTATACACGCCTTGGACCTAAACAATTAGGTCGGCTACCCAAATGATAATTCAATAGATCCATTACATAATCCTAAAATAAAATCATAAAACATGTTGGCCTTAGGCCAAACAAACATCATCCAATCAATAAAACATCCCGGAAGCTCATCAGAAGGATCCACCAACACATTTCATGAAACCAGTCCATAACCTAGATAGCATCAGACCTAAATTAGACCCACACATGCCAAATAAATGACACAAATTAGTCTAGGCATGAACACAACCACCATCAACATCATGAATCCCTTCTAGAAGCTGCACCAACACCACTTATGCATTACATCAAAGATATTCAATAAAGCTCTGTCAGTGAAACCCTTACCGGACCTACAAAGTAGGCTTACTAGAACATAAGATAGCATATGATCATCGAGTCAATACCAACTGACTGAAACATACTTTAGAAACATATGAACCATTCATACAAACTTATTCCATCATTTAGATCATACCGATGACAATCAACTGATAATCTTCCCAATCCAATCCTTCTACCGGAAGCCAGTAAACAACCATAACAGCTAGTGTTGACATCAATGACAAAACATCAATGCAACACATAATCAATTCCTTCATATTGCCAATAATCTCCCCCTTTGGCATTGATGGCAACACTAGATGTGAAAAACATCCAAGTGCCAAGAAATGTCAAACAAGTCTCCCCCAATGGAAGACAACCAACAATCTCCCATAAAATGATATAGCAATGAAGCTCTGAATCAAAAGACCAAATACCACCAAACTCACTGCCACACTCCCCCCTAAGGAGTACAATCAATCTGAAAAATAAATAGCAATGGTTTCTCACATATATTCCTCCCCCTTTGACAACAATGCCAAAGATATGGCATAGATATCAAACATAATATGAAAACTCTAAATCTTAAGGCTGACTACTCCCCCTGAGTAGTAGCATAAGTTCATCAATCCGGAGCAAAAGATATCTCTGATAATGCATACCGGACTGATGCACATCTGCATCATTTAAGTCTCTACCGAAGGGGTTGAAACCCCCAATCTGTGTCTCAAATGCTCAAATGATTCTCGGGACAAAGGTTTAGTGAAGACGCCTGCTATTTGTTCTTTAGGGTTTACATAAACCAATCTAACTTCTTTTGCTTCCACCTTTTCCTTCAAAAAGTTATACTTGATTGATATGTGCTTAGTCTTGGAGTGAAATATTGGATTCTTTGATATGTCAATAGTTACAGAGTTATCACAATGAATAACAACCGGATCATTACAACTCACTTGTGTATCCTTCAACATCTGCTTCATCCATAGAACTTGAGTGCAATTAATTGCGGCTGCAACATATTCAACTTTAGCAGTAGATAAAGAAATGCATGACTGCTTCTTGTTGATCCATGAAACCAACTTCTTCCCAAGAAAGAAGGCTCCATTGGATGTGCTCTTCTGGTCATCAACATCACCTGCCCATTCTGCATCTGTATATGCCCATAAAGTAAAGTCATCATCTTTAGGGTACCAAAAACCATATTCTGTTGTTCCTTGCAAATATCGGAATATCCTTTTTATTGCACTTTCATGATTTTCTCTTGGATTACTTTGAAATCTTGATACAATAGTGACTGCATTCATTATATCCGGTCTAGTCTGAGTTAAATATAGCAAACCACCAATCATGGATTTATATCTTGTAGGATTTACTGGAGGGGATACATCTTTAATTGACAATTTTTCACTTGTAACCATAGGAGTACTAACCAGTTTGGAATTTTCCATACCAAATTTCTTCAATAATTCCCTTAGATACTTAGTTTGACAGATAAAGATGCCTTTGTCAGTCTGAGTAATCTGCAAACCTAGAAAAAATCTTATTTCTCCAATCATAGACATTTCAAATTCACTCTTCATATTATCAGAGAATTCCATGCACAATTTTTCTTCACCTCCAAAAATGATATCATCAACAAATACTTCAATAATCAGAATATCATCATTAGTGATCTTATAATATAAGTTACTGTCAACATTACCTTTTATAAAATAAAGCTTCAAAAGATACTTATCCAACCTTGCATACCAATCTCTAGGAGCATGTTTTAATCCATATAGGGATTTCCTTAATTTGAAAACCATATTTTTATCATCTGTCAGTAAGAATCCATCAAGATGCTCAATAAAGACTTCCTCTTCAAGTTATCCATTCAGAAATACACACTTAACATCCATTTGATAGACCTTGTAGTTCTTATAGGCTGCATAAGCAAGAAATAGTCTAACACCTTCAATTCTGGCTACCAGTGCAAAAGTTTCACTATAATCAATTCCTTCCTTCTGATAATATCCTTTGCAGACCAATCTAGCCTTTTTTCTTACTTGTCCATCCTCATTCAGTTTGTTTCTAAAAACCCATTTAGTTCCAATGACATTCTTATTTTTAGGTTGGGGAACCAAAGTCCAAGTATTATTCTTTTCTATTTGAACTAATTCATCTTCCATAGCTTTCATCCAGCATTCCTCTTTACAAGCTTCAATTATTGATGTCGGTTCAATCTGGGAAATAAAGCATACCTCTTGATTTGCCAATCTTCTTCTTGTCATAACTCCCTTATTTTTGTCTCCAATGATCTGATTTTCAGAATAATATAGCCTTACATACCCTTGGTCTATTCTGATTTTTCAAGTTCTTTGTGCTGCTCTTCAGTTACAATTGAGTTTTCTGATGATGTCGGGGTAACTGGTTCAACATTTTGTTTTGATACAGGCATTACCGAATCAATTATGATCATTTCCACTGTTGGTTCTTTGTCATAAGATTTAGCTTGGTATTTGTGTTGCTCATCCACTTTCACATTAGTGCTATCCACAACTCTCTGCAATCTTTTGTTATAGCATCTATATGCTTTGCTCTTAGTTGACTAACCAAGAAATATTCCTTCATCACATATAGGGTCAAAATTTCCAATGGAATCATCTCTTTTGATATAACACTTACTTCCAAAGATTCTGAAATACTTAAGAGTAGGGGAATGACCAAACCATAATTCATAAGGTGTCTTACCGGTATCTCCTTTGATATGAACTCTATTGAATGTATAAACCATTGTACTTACTGCTTCTCTCCAGTAGATATGAGGCAAATTAACTTCCATCATCATGGTTCTGGTTGCATCCAAAATGGTTATGTTCTTTCTTTCCACAATACCATTCTACTGAGGTGTCCGGGGTGCAGATAACTATCTCCTAATGCCATTTTTCTCACAATAGCTGTTGAATTCACCACCTTGATCTAATCTCAGACACTTAATTTTCATCCATGTCTCTGTCTCAACCATAGCTTTAAAGACCTTGAATTTATCAAAGGCTTCAGATTTCTCCCTTAGAAAAGCAACCCAAGTCATTCTAGAATAGTCATCCATGATTAACATGAAATATCTATCTCCTTGAAAGCTTCGTGTATTAGCAGGACCACATAGGTTAGTATGAATCAAATCAAGAATATCATTAGATTTATCAGGTATTCTCTTAAAAGAAGTTCTGATTTGATTACCCATTTGACATTCCTTACATACCAGAATATGAGGCTTCACAATCTTGGGTAAATCTCTAACTGCCTTCATTGAACTGATCTTTACAATGCAATCAAAATTTACATGACACAACCTCTTATGCCATAGCCAACTTTCATCAATAAGTGCAATCAAACATGTTCTTTCACTGGAGTTCAAATGAATGATGTTACCTTTTGTCTATGTACCAATTGCAATCTCCAATCCTGATTTGCTAATGATTTTGCACTTTCCATCCTTGAATTGTAATTGAAATCCTATGTCTACCAACTGTCCTACACTCAAAAGATTATGCTTCAGACCTTCAACATAATAGACATTTTCAGTGTTATGCTTACTGTAGACACCTAAAATTGTCATGCCTAATTAAATAAATATTTTATTTATTTAATTACTTTATCCTAATTCTTCTATTAATTAAATAAATCTTTATTTATTTAATTAATTCATTTATCCTCTTCTAGCCTTATTTCTCATTTAAATAAATAATTTTATTTATTTAAATAATCCTTTCCTAAATTGAATAAATATCTTATTTATTTAATTGATCCCACTTCTTCTATTAATTAAATAAATCTTTATTTATTTAATTAATTCATTAACCTTTTCCACCTATGACACATGTCATTCATCTCTTAATTCCTACACTACCTACCCTCTCATTATTTTCTTATTTTCTCTACCTACCCTTTAATCATAACCGACCATTTATCTTTTACACCTCTCAATCTTATCCCTCCATTTCATATAGTGTCTTCTATATAAGAGGATACTTCCTTCATTATCAACCCCCGCTTACGACTCGACTACACTATGCTTTTGCACTTTCATATGCGATCCTACTTGCAACCACATTTCCGTTCTTTGTTGAGCTCTTGTGCACATATAAAATCTGAGAGCAAATATATCAAGCAAGATCAATGGAGATAGGAAGAATGAAGATCCAAACCCTATTGGACATGTGATGGTATAATCCTTGTGATTTCATTTGATTTGCATTGTCTTAGGTAATCTTCATATGTTATGGTGGATCTTTGTTGTTGTTAGGCTAGGGTTTTGTGGTTGAATTCATTTAGTCTTTCATCATTGTTGGTATCCATTTTCACCGTACACACTTACCATCCAATGAAATGGTTCCTCTTCCTTTGATCATGCATGCTTTGTTATTACCAAATCTGACTTGACCACCATCAAATTCTTGCAGGGTTAGAAAATTTCTTGTCTCCTATCATATGATGAGAACATCCACTATCTATTACCCATTCATCTTTGTCTTCAACTTTTGCTGCAAGGGCCTTTCCTCATTTTTGATAACTAGTTCTGGATCTTCCTTCATAGCATAAAATACCCAGTCTCTTGCATTGTCGGATCCACTAGCTGAATCTCCTGTCAGTTCTTCCTTTGAGTCATCAGTTACTCCCTCATTAGCATACTAGCATGATTTGTTTTTGTTTCTCCTGTACTTATGCTTGATTTGATATTCAAGGTTAGGCTTAAAAGATCTTCTTGCTCTTTCTTCTAATTTTGAATTCCTTTCAGAACATCTAGATGCAAAATGGCCTATCTTATTACATGCAAAACATTTGAAAGGAGAATTTCCTTCATACTTACTTCCTATCGGACCTTTAGGTATCCTTATAGCAAATAGGGCTTTAAGTTGCTCAAGCACTTCATCTTCTTTCCTAATCTCTTCCAATTCCTTTTCATACAAAACTTTCCAATCTTGCTTGTCGGTTGATGATGTAGATGCCTTAAATGCAGTATCAATCTTTGCAGCTCCTGGAGGACCAAATTCTTCAAGCTCAAAAGAAGATATCTTCCCAACAAGACTATCCCTATTGACAAAAGAATTAGGCATGGTTCTTAGCTCATTAATTGCAATTACCTTCATCTTATATGCTGATGGAAAAACCCTTAATACTTTTGAAACAATCTCTTCCTCTCTCAGAGATCCACCACAACATTGAATTCCTAATACAATTTCATTTATCCTTTCCATGAATGCAGAAATTATTTCATCTTCCTCCATCTTCAAGTTTTCATATCTTACCTGGTATCATTCAAGTTTTGCAATTTTAACAGTGGGATCTATAATACCCTAAAAATGGTCATCTAAACCATGGCCCCCTAATCTCGACAACATCACCAAGGTCCCAACCAAAGGCAATTAAAATTAATCTTGAGCACACAATTAATTTCTTAAATCATCAATGTCACATGGAAAATTAATCACTCTGAATTAATTAAATAAATATTTAATTAATTGATCATTTCAAGTAAATCATTTTTAAACAATTATCCTATTTATTTTATTAAATATCCTAGTATATTTAATTAAATAAATCAATTTGCCATTAAATCATCAAAAAAGGAATTAATTGGGAAAAAGAATTAAAAATTGAGAAAAAGAAATCAAATGGAGATAATCTTGAAAATCAAATCAAAAATTGAAAAATATCAAGAAAAGCAATTAAAACAATTAAATCTCAAAATTGAATGAAATAGAGAATAAATCAGTTTTTTTTAATCTTAATTTTAGTTCAATTTCCTTTAAAACTGAGAAAAGAAGCCAACCACATCAATTCACCTAGATTGTGCTTCTTCTTGAAAAATATTGACCGTTCATCATCATTTGATCTTAACCGTTGGTTTCTTTCTGAATTTTCTATAAACTCGGGCTCTCATCTCCTAATCAATGATCCTGGAGAATATATTGTTATTATGTTGTTTTTGCTCTAGGTTCATTAAGGTTTCATATTGAGAATATTTGCATATTTGTTAAATCATTTATCTTAAATATTCATTCATAGCTTAATCATGTTAGCCTAATATTCATAAATCTTGCATGTCTTGCATCCATCTAGCTTAATCTTGCATCCATTTTAGCTCAATTTCGTACTCATATAGATTAAATGCTTCATTTAGGTGTTATCTAGTCACTGGTGTTGTATATGGAAATCTGAGAGAAAGACTAAACTCGCATCTACTAGAAAGCAATAGGTCGCTTTGTGATGGTTTATTGTTCATTATTGATTATTGATTTACTAACTATGCATCTGATGACTTAATTGAAGCGTTGTGTATTCCATATGCAAGTCCACTTTTCACACACATTTTTGGCGGCCACTGTGGGGCTCAAAATTAAATCTTTCGACCTCAAAATCTTCTTTTTATTTCTTAGGTTTCGTCCGTACAAGCCTCTGCAAAAGGTCGTACAAGTATTTACCAGGCATCGTACAAGCTTCTGTCTATTCCAGTACTTTATCGTTCATATCAGCAAGAATACTCGTACGAGTTTCTGCTTTGCATATTTGATTCTGTGTTTTGTCGTTCGGGTCTTTGGGAATACTCATACGGGAAGGTATAGACTGTCGTACGAATTTATGTTTTATTGTTTCAAAAATAGTATACTTTTCAGGGGTTTTCATGAATTAAATTTGGATTTTACTGACGCTGACGCTAACCCTAGCCTGTCTTCTATCTGCCTAAGATTTTTCATAGCCTAACTAGTTTTTTACAAAACGCTTGTCAAAGAATACATCAGTCAAACATACGCCTGTCAAAGAACCAAAAGAAAAATGACTACTAATGCGTTGTTCTTGCAGGTTGCCTAAAAAGAATCGACCAAACATTGTGTATTCTTTAAAGTTCATTTTTTTTAGGCACTTAAATTGCTATCTGGTTAATGAACAAATCTGTCTTTTGTGCTTGAAGAAAAATCTGAGAGGTAGGAGAGTATGCTCTTGTCTTTTATAGACAATCAGGAATCTAGACCCTCGAAGCTTTTTCTAAGTTTTTGAGATTTGTGTACCTTTAGCGGGCTTGTCATAGTGGGAAAAACTAATCACCCTGTGAAAACGACCCAAGTGAGTACAGCTGGACCTGAGATTCCAACTCACTATAATAAATAGGCCTCTGGTGATTAAAGTCTTAGAGGATGAGATTATTTGAGTTTTCTCTTTGAGATCTCTCATATCGAGCATTTTGTAGGGCCTCACGGTCTCAATCACATTTACGTGACTACAGCTTGTTTCGTTACCTTGTCGGGCTATAGGCCTCAATCATGCTTGCGTGACTTCAAAGGGTAATTTCAAACGGAATTCCTGACTAAGAACTATAAGATAGAGGCTACCTAATTCACCTCTGAAAGGGGGATAATCTTTGTGCAAGAGAGATAGTAACTCTCCCAAGACACTTGCCATATTGTGCCCCCATTAGCGATTGGAGTCGGCTAATACGGCGTTGAGAATCCATTGCGTGAGACTCAACGGCCGTATTCTGATTAGCTATTGGGTGTGTACCTAAGTTTACAAGCAAAGGTTTTCTTCTCTAAGCCAACTTCCGTAGGGTTAGCGTGTTGTGATTGACGTCATTATACATCTTGCATGTTTAATATGTTTTCATCCCTGAAAGTGAAATTGAAATACTAAAACTGGAGAAAACAAATCAAAAACATCAAAAACTCGGTCCTTATAAAAAAAACTAGTCTTCGTCAGTCAATGAAACTTTGTCTGTCAGAATCTCGTCTTTGTCCAGTACTCTATCATACGAGTCTGTTGAATTGTCGTCCTGCTACATACGTATTATCGTACGAGACTTCATTGATCCTCTTAGTTTGTCGTCTGGCTCTTAATAAATTGTCGTACGAGGTCTGAAAAATTGTCGTCTGGCCTTTAACATACTATCGTACGAATACAACTCATACTCAATATATTATCGTCTAGAGGCCACTAAATTGTCGTATGAATTTAGGCAGCAACTCATACGAGGAACTGTCTTTATCATTTGGTAGCTGCTAAACTATCATCTGGGTTTGAAAACTCTGTCATACGAATTCCTGATTTTGTTAGTCCAGAACAGTCAAACTTGCCTAAATCAATCTACAACGAGCATAAAACTGGTCATCATAATCCTAAGCATAAACAATCTTGATAGCGTACCCCTTTCATTGTGTTGCAGGATTTTGTCAATCATCTCTCAGCTAGTTCAATCAACTACTTATCAAACTTAAATCATTTAGACCACGTCTTACACAGGATAGATCTTTCTTGGAACTAGACTAAGTCTTAGTCACTTCTCTCAATCACTACATTAAATGAACAACTAGCTCCAATTTGATCTTGACATCTGCATCACTCCTATCTCGCGGTCCCATCGGTTGTAAATGTCTATCCAAACCAGAAGTTCTCGCAAGAAAACTGACACAGGTAAAGGTCCATCTTTTTCATCACAAGACAATCCATTCTTTGTAGAAGAGCCCTTCTCCAAAAAACCTTCATCGTCAAATTTACTAATTTTTTATCAACCATTATCTCCCACCATGTCTCGAGAAAGGCAAGAGAGACAAGCTGCTAAACACGATACTTATGACAACCTCAGCACCCATGCTACTGATAGCGATTCCTCATCAAGAGATTCTGAAGCCTCTGAACCTACAGAAGTTGTTATAAATAAATGTCTAAACGATAAATATTTCCGAAAGATGATAAAGATCATCATGTCTAGAGAAAAGGAAGAACATTTTCTAGAGCTAGCAAAGCAAGGTGCCAAACTTCCTATTGATTATAAAATTGAAACCCTCATCACTAAAGAAGAAGAGACACCTTTAGTGCTGGTAAACAAACAATTGCAAGTGTTACAGACTGAAATCACAGAACTGAAAAAACAAGGATAAATCATCAAAGCAATATTCTCTGGACACGATATGCCCGTTTCCATTCGACAAAAATCTCTACATGCCTCCATTTACCTCAAGAGTAGAGATTCCTAAGTTTGACAAATATGATGGAAATGCAGATCCTCAAGACCATGCTAGAGAATTTTGTGCTTTATGTATGGAATTCATGCACGAACAAACATATCTCATGCGCCTTTTCCCGAGAAGTTTAGGAGGACAAGTTGTGGAATGGTTTTCAAGCCTACCGATGGGAATCAAAACTTTTGAGGAATTAATTGAATTGTTTCTACAATAATACTCCTATAACATTCACCATCCAGTCACTATGATTGAGCTTTGCGATACCAAACAGAAAATAGGAGAGCCCTTTCTCACTTTTCATCAACATTGGAGAAAGATGTTCTCTAGATATTCACGGCCTATTCCAGATTCTGAGAAGATGGATATCATTGTCAATAACTTGATCCCTGAATTGAAATACAGTATCCAAATGCAAGTGCACCCTCCATTCAACAAAATGGTAGATAGTTCCCTTGGAATGGAAGATGTGCTTATAAAGAGAGATATATCACTTTGGAAAGAAACACAACAAGGTTCTAGTTCTAAAGAAAAGAACAAATACTGGAAATATGGCAAAGATAACAAAAGAAACGTTGTTAATGATGGAGTGGTAGACACTATTAAAGAAAAATCAAAATCCACAATATTTAATCTGGCTAGCAACACACAAGCACTCAAAGCAGCTGAAACTACAACAGAAAATCCTTCAAAAAAATCAAAAGAATGGTTTAAAGAGAAACCTTGGCTTTCAAAGCCTAAAAGCGATTTCACTCCTTTGGAAGAACCACATGAATCAGCTTTTAAAACTTTATCGGCAAATGATCTGATAACATTGCCACACAACTCTAGACCATATGATCCAAAAGTTAAACCCAAATGGTGGAGGGATAACGAATACTGTGAATATCATCGAAACAAGGGTCATACAACAAACAACTGCATGAAACTCAAACATGAGATTCAAGACCTGATCGATGCTGGAAAAATCGTTGTTGGAAATCACACGACTAATGTTGATCACAAAGCTTTTAAAGATCCCTTACCTGCTTATGAACAAGGTGATTCCTCAAAATCCAAGGGAGGTGCCAAAGTCAATTACACCTACACTAACAATGACAATGTGATCAACATGATTGAATCTTCCCAACCTGAATATTGCAATGTGATCATAATCAAAGATAAACAAAATCAAGCACAAACTGCAAATGTTGTGACCCGCACTCAAAAGAAGGTTACTCTCCAAGGAGATTAGTTCCTCAACTTCTACTCAAACAACATCAAATCTCACTAATACATTTGCCCTAAAATTTCGACGGCGGTTTTCGACGGAGAAGGTATATTGTGAACAAATTTGATTTTTTTTTTGAAACATTGCCCGCATTCGTCGGAATTCTAACGATCATTCAATATATGTTTGCGGCAGAGAAGGAATTAGCAACGATGTTTGTGTTTTTTATAAAAAGTGTCCATGTTCATCAAAATTCCAACAACAATGGGCATTACTTTTTTTTAAAAAAAAAAGACCAAGACATTTCAAATGATTTCCGCGGCGTCTTCCCATTCTCTCGTTGCCGCCCCAGCAGTGTATTCCTGCCCACAGTTCCACCTCTGTTTGCTAGAATCCCCTAGCGTTGCCTTTGCCACTAATCATTGCTTGTTCCTGTTCATAGTTGTTTAGGCGGGAACCACTCATGGTCAAGCGGTTAACTGGTTTTTGTTCGATTTTATGGTGGAATTTTCTTGCAGGAACTAGAACAAAGCGTTGCGGAAGGAACTAGTTTTTGTTCGATCTTTCACTCAGCCACGGAAGGAACTCAAACAAGGATTGAAGGCCCCCCACTTCATGGCTACGGAAGGAACAATATAGTGACAAACCCCAGCCACGACCGGTTTTTTCTGGGCAGAGGAAGCAACATAATATATCATGAATAAGCTGGTCATCGAAGCATTGTTGGGGGTAATTGCTGAGTCCGAACCCAACATTCCCAACCCCCCAACCCCCAAGTGGTGGGCATTGGCATTTACCAATAGTGATCATCTAGGTCGGCCTCAAAGCGGACATGCAGGGAGAGGTTTTTTCTGATCTTAACACTTTTTGTTTTCATGACATTTGAGTGAAGTAGACCACAGCTGCAATTGTTATGGAACCCAGGAAGCTGCTTGAAATTTTATATTGATCAACCTTGTGAGTAAACCATGGCTCCATTGGGTTTGTCGTAACAATTTCAGCACCATCCATGATTAGTCCATCATCTTTCATGATTAACAGTTGCGAACTTATCCAATGTCACATAACACCATGCAGTGAAACTTAAGACATAACTCATTATTCTTCTGTATGAGATTTTTTAACCAAGATTATCATATTTCAGCTTGTGTGATAAGTTTTGGCATGGGAATCAACTAATAGACAACGTAGATATTTATCATCAACCTCCTTTTTTTAACCAAAGGGATAAAAATTTATTAAACACAATGAGAATTACAGAGCAAGAAAGTAGATACATAGCCTAATCTAATCTCCATTTGCATAACCTAAGAAGGTAGATACGACTAAATAATCTTGAAAGAATTGCATAAGAAGGGCACTATTAGAAAAGAACTTATGTACCATGCTAGTCTATGTAGCTACTACTAATTATTGCATAGAAATAGATACATGTGTTAGAATGTGTTGAAATAGTAGCTAGCTCGAATAGGACAGGCCCTATAAATGTAACTTGTAATTTGTTCTGAATGTAACTAAGGATAAATATTCAAAAAGTATAATAATTACACTAATACATATATCACTCTCATGCCTTCCTTAATTTGATATAAGGTCCCTCTATCCTGTTAATGCATGATAGCCTCGGTAAGATAAATGATTGAATGAGAGATAAATGAAGTTTCTTATTCAATCATCTATCCTAGCAATAAACTATGATGAAGACTTCAAGCTATTGTTCCTTCATTTGATCGATGATCATTCTTAAATTTGTATATATTCAACCATACTTGAAAAGTTCAAACAATGCTTAACTACCGATAATCATCAGTTGTAAATATCATAGCACAGAATACTGATTGGTATCGGTTTACATTAAAACTAATGCACTCCGATTAATTTCAGTTAACATATTAACTATGAACACCGATTATTATCGGGCCTAACCAATGCACTCCAATTAATATCGGTTAATATATTAACTATGAACATTGATTGTTATTGGGCTTAACTAATACATACCGATTAGTATTGGTTGTCTTGCATATGATAGACACGTCGATTAAGTATCAAGTGGTTTGTTAAGTGATATACACTAAGTTAGGTTTCTATCCTTCTCCTTTATTGACATCCCCTCCCCCATTGTCTAATATATCTATGACTTTTCCAACAACTTTTAATATCACAACAAGAGATAATTTTGTATGAGTTTCTTAAAGCCAACTTTATTACTCTCCCCTTGAAAAATTGAAGAAAAAACCATAAACAAAATTAGGACAATCCTTTTATCAAGCATCATCAACTATTCCAGTAATGAATGCCATGATTTGGAGATTAAAATTCAACAACTTATTGTAGTTCTAGTAACATTTAAATAATAGGTGACAATGAGTTATACACTCATCATATCCCTTCTAAATGACATTTAAATAATAGGTGACAATGAGTAATAGGATCAGTCATTGGATCCATTCTTCCTTGTGGATGTTAGTACAACCTAAGTTTGATAAGATTTTGAAATAGTTCCTCTTGAGAACCCAATTGGGTGAGTATTGTTACAAAACAAAGTTGAAGAAATGACATTGTGTCATGGTGAATGATGTGCTTCCCTGTGAGCTCTACATCAATACTCCAGTGACTAAGAACCTCTAATCAGTTTCTTAATTCCCCAAAACTCACCTTCAACAATGAGATGGCTAGCTAGAGACACAACTAGCTTTAAAAAAAAAATCCCTCCTCCCCAAAATTGCTTGTTTCCGAGCAATTTCAACTTTGGATGTTGCAAAGATTTCTCACTCTCTCAAGTAGCATCCTCAACTGGTAAGTTCTTCCACTTCACTAAGTACTCTTTGATAGTCCTCCTCCTAAGAGTATGCTCCTTGGCATCAATGATAGCCTTGAGAATAAGAATAAGTTTCCCTTCCTCACCCAATAGTGGTAACTCAAAAGATGGAACTACATTGTGTTCCAACACTTTCTTGAGGCGAGATACATGAAAAATATTATGCACCTTACTATTCGCTAGTAGCTCCAACTTATAAGACACTTCTCTAATCCTCTTGGAAATCCTAAATGAGCCATAAAACCATGGCTTCAACTTTTTCGATCCACTCTTAAAATTCAACAACTTATTGTAGTTCTAGTAACATTTAAATAATAGGTGACAATGAGTTATGCACTCATCATACCCCTTCTAAATGACATTTATAACCTATTATGTTTTTTATCTTTCTATATGACATTGGTAGCTTAAAATACCTATTAGGGGATCATTGTCATTTATGGTACTACGATTTCATGTGCAATCATACTTGGGGGGCAACGTAATAGCCTAGTTCTTCTTGTCTCCTTGCTTGGACACAAAATGGCTAATTGAAACCACTTCATATACACAAAATGTCTCCTTGCACTGATCGAGCCTCAAAAATGTGACACCCTTGTTCAAAAAGGGTTGATACTCTACAACATGATGCCTATCATTCATGAGCTCAAGGTGGTTGCTTTCATGCTCAATAAAAATATGATCAAAACTTTTTGTAGTTTCACCACCATCATAATATTATTTTGCTATTGTTGACATCATACATCCTCATGCTACGCTGACAATTCATCGAGCTCTTCAATTTATTCACTCTTTATATGTTAGTGACTACCTTTAACTTATGAACCTTCAAATAAATCATCATAATGACCCCTTCACTATCTTATGTTGAATGAAAATCCTTCAACTAGACTACATTGTATAAGAATTTGGTGTGGATCTTTCATTCTTTCCTTGATTTGCCATTTTTATTGTTCCACCCTACAATCTTGTATTTGAGGTATGTAAAATAGTTGCTCTATAGAGTTTTTTTATCTCTCTGCATTCTTTTGGTTGCCTTCATTTAAATTATGTTTAATGTTTCCATAATATCTCTTTTACAACTATCTCTTCCTTTCTTATAGCAATGAGTCATGTACAAGGATCTTTCTTCCTAGCTTGGAATGCATGTATGTTTATTAAGGGTATCTTTTTGGTGTTGAAGGTGCTTATCGGCCTTGATCACTATCTACCTTAAGATATCATCCTAGAGGTATGTTGACATCTTAAGGGGAGGCATATGAGCTCTCCTCTTTTCTCATGTTAATTCATTTATGTTATATCCTCAAACTAGAAGTGTTGTGGTGCATAGCGCCCCCTAGGGCATGGTTATTATTTTTTTGAGATTCGTTGCTTGGAATAGAATGGATTAATGCTAGTGCGACCATTGTTTTTGTTTACACCTTTTCAAGTGTTGGTTATTATTGTTGTTTGTGTTTTGTGTCACTACAACAACCATTTTGTAGTAGAGTTTTTGGATTGCCTTGAGAACAAATGGTTTTGTTTGTTAATCTTCTCTATCATGGATCACCTAGCATAACACAACTTGATAGCCAATGAAATCCATGATGTAACATGAATCACCCAACATTACACAACTTGTTAGCTAGTAGTATTCACGTTTCTTCTATTTTCTCTTATCATATTACTAATAGTAAGCATCTCCTTAGTAGACCTATAAGACATATCTCTTCTCCCGTGACTGAGTGTTCAAGTAGAATTGTTGGGACTAGGAGGTGCAGATACACCATATCCTCCACCTGTCGGATGTAGACAAAATGAATGCTTATGCTTTTCATGCCATCAAAATTTGAGTTTGATTGTCATCATTTACTTTTCCAAATTCTTCACATGTAACTCCTGAATCAATTTCGAACACACAAAATGATGAAAAATAGGTTTGTTGATGGGGGCTTTCCTAGGTAAAACCTCAGGTTGTGAATTAACCTTGAAGTATAATGTTTTCCTTTTGAGGGAAAGGATAGACCTAATCTAAAAATGCTTAAAATTGAACATGATACCTTGATGAATCTTTTTTGAATCCTCACACAAGGTTTTAGGATGTCATGCAGAATGGTGTGCTTTAACTTGAATTCTCCTTCAATTCTTGATGAATGCTTTATTGATTGTTCACTTGGAATTGAATTTATTTTATAATTAAGAGATCACTTGAATTGTAGGTAAACCCCTTCAAATGATAGGGTAGGCTTCCTTTTATACCTAATATATGTCTTGAAAGCATTTTATCCTGATGGCTTTAAATTAAAGTACTTTCTCTTCTATCTGGTATTGGTGGAGAAGAGGTTGCATTGCATCGACCTAGGATACTTATTTTCATAGATACAACACAAGTTAAATGTATCCCAGGTCGATGCAAAGCAACCTCTTCTCCAGAGATCACCAGAAAATAGAGAAAGAACTTTAATTTAATGCCATCGGGATAAAAGGCTTTCAAGACAGATAAATGGTATGCAACTGTATCTATTTGGAATGCATTACCCAAACATCGCAATCGATCAGTCGCCTTTGAAAAGAAAGTGGTATGATGAAATATTTGGGCATAAAATAGATGAAATGCACTCCATACTACTGCTGCACAATATTTTGGTCGATGATATTTTTAAAATAGTAAAGGGAGGTGTATGGAACTGGCCTACTCTTCTGCTTTTCATGCCATCAAAATTTGAGTTTTATTGTCATCATTTACTTTGCCAAATTCTTCACACGTAACTCTTGAATCAATTTCCTACACACAAAATGACAAAAATAGGTTTGTTGATGGGGGTTTTCCTAGGTCAAATAGGTTTGAATATACCTTGAAGTGTGCAATATGGAAGGTTTGTATTCTTAATCTCCTGCCCATTTCTTAATTTAAAAGATGAAATCTTTATTAAATATCTCCTCTATTTTTGGAGGTAATTTAATGTTCTTTCATATTTTTGTATAGATTCTTTATAATAGCCTATTATAGTGATTTGTTCTATTATGGATAATGTTGTGGTTCAGACGGCTTTGTCGTCAGTGCATGAAAGCATTGCATGAGTTCTACTTTTAAAATTACATGAAACATTTGTAATTTATTTGATTCAGTGTTATTTGAAAAAAAGTTTATCAATGATGTTTCCTTTCTCCAAGAATTGGATCTAGGATCTTTCTGTCAAATAATATGTAGCATCCAATGACTAAATATTTTCTTTACAAATGATTATTTTATTTAATTATCATCTAAGCGTGAATTAAAAATTATATCTGTGCGGAAGTAGAAGATACAAGATGAAGACTCGTGCGCATGTAAATTTCGTAAAAGAAAGCAAGCAAGCATTATCTTGAATGACATGGAAACAAGCTCATAAGCTGCCTAGAAGAGAGCAATTGGAGAAAAGAAGAGGAAAGTGTTAAAGGGTGATAAATACATAGAGTATGCAATACAAACAAACAATGTATGGAGTGTGTGATGTGATGTCTCTAATTTATGTTCGGAGGGACTAACTGGTTTTGGAGTTCCTGGGAAACCTATTGGGCCACGCTTGGAGGAAATCAATGTGTTCATGCAAGGGCCACCTTTTTTCTATTATGAGAATGATTCTTTTGCATCGAAGGATATTTGGAAGGCAATATCTAACAATTTCTATAGTGTGGAACCAGAGTTGGCGGACTCGAAGTACTTTTCGGCTTCCAGAAGAGCAAGAGGTTATGTACACAATCTCGCAATAGAAGGGAAATTTCAAGCATTACCTCTCCCCCCCATGACTATTCAAGAAGCACTTCCTCAGACAAAGGACTATTGGCCTCCATGGGATCAAAGAAAAAAATTGAATTGCTAGACTGTAGACGATGTGGTGGTGTCCTTCGTGAAGAACTCTTCACTATAATTGAAAATTCACAAGGGAAACTGCAAGATAGTGAATAGAAATATATTCTTGAAAAGTGGGAAGAATGGATCTTGGTTTGGGTGGGGCTAGGTCAAGTGGCTCCTCTAGAGGTTGACGATATAGAAATAATATTAGGATTTGAAAAAGATCACACTCATGGAACTTCGTGCGTGACTGATCGATTTCGTTGTTTGGGTAATGCATTCCAAATAGATACAACACATCACACACTCCGGACATAAATTAGAGACGTCACATCACACACTCCAGACATAACCAACCATTACACATTGAAGCTATGATCCATAAACATAGATTCAAACATTTTTTGATAGATGGAGGCGCTGGGTTGAATATTTGTACCTACAATTTACTTACACAGCTGGGCTTCTCTAGAAATATCATTGATCCAACAAATAAAATAACAATCAAATCTTATGATGAAGAAGAAAGAACCTCTAAAGGTCTGGTACTATTTCCAATTAGGGTAGGACTTGTGGAAAGAGATGTTATCTTTCAGGTGCTCGACCTTCCTCTTTCATAGAACATCTTACTGGGCAGGCCATGGATTCATGAAATGAAAGCAGTACCATCTACATATCATTAGTGCTTGAAATTTCCTTATAACGGAGTTGAAGTCAGTATTCCTGTTGATACAAGCTATACCTGTAATGCATTAACACAGAGTACTGATACCTTTGTTCCTCATAACATAGCAGCCTCTACAACTGAAAGTTCAGCAACTTTGATGAAAGATTTAGAAAAGAAATTGAAAATTATAGATACTTGCATGGATGGATACAAAATAGAACCTGTACTTTCACTAATGTCTCTTCTTCCATCACTAAGGCAGTCAAAAAAACCATCAGAGGTTATGAAGCTATGAACTTCAACTCCAAATGTCATTTATGATGGTATCTTTGTACAGGCCTCTACTTCCCTTGCAGATGAAATAGAAGAGGATGTTGTTCTCAAATGGTTTTTCAAAGAAGATAGTAAAAACAAAGAAATACAACATTGTGAAATTTCCCCGACACAATATGGTCCAGGCTATAAGATGATTCAACGCATGGGATATTCAAGTACCTTTCCTCTAGGCAAGCGTCAAGAAGGTATTGTTGAACCTATTCAGCTACAAACTAAGTCTACAAATGATAAAGTTGGACTTGGATACAATCCAAGAAAGTCATTAGATCAAAAACATACTTCTCATCATCAACCTAAGTGGAGGAAAAAGATACTACCCTCAGCATCACAGGAAATCAATACTCAGCAAACTCGGGAAGAGTATGAAAATGAACAAGAAGAATTGGCAATCAAGAGAGAAGAAGTAGCTGGTACTCAAGTTCCAATTGTGACAATAATAATACTACAAGAAGTAGAAATCCCAGAAGACATGAGAGAAGAAATCGAAAGAATTAAAGAGTTGTTTGCACCGTTGAACATTCCGGTCACATATACAGGTAGACAACAAATAGATGATTCAAAAACTACCTCGAATGAGTATGAATGGGGTCCATATCATCTCTCAAAAATATCTACTATATAAACTCCTCAAGAATATAGTGATATCATAGATGAAGCACAAGAGATAATACACTTAAAGATGCAAAAGGAAATAGAGGAAATCAGACTAAAAAGACAAGAAGACTATGAACAAAAGCTGAAAGAGGAAAGAACACAATAAAATTCTTCACCTACTATATCTCCCTCTAATGAGATAGAACAGATTCAGTATGGAACTACAAAAGAAGAATTAGAAGCTATAGGGGCTAGTCATTAGTCCAGAGGAATCCGAATGGAAAAGATGACAAAGACTAACAGAGCCATCAAGGTTATGTCAACAGGTATGTCAAATACAAGTGATCAAAGAACCAAATCACAAAGGAACTTGCAGAATCAAAGATGTAAATATTGATACTATACATACTTTTACTCAATCACTTGAAGAATAGTCAGAAACTTCATCTTATGACTCTGATAACTCTGATAGAAGCTCTATTTATGACAATACCTATTCGACATCAAATTATGACTACTTCGTCATGAATGTCGAGATTATGCCTGCTGACCCTGTTACTGTCACACCATGATATGTAGTCCAGTTTGAAGTAGGGGATGATGCTAGGAGTAGGTCTTTTGGGTTAGGTCCACTAAATATTAATATGCACTTCGATAATCGTGTTGTAACTCTTCCTGGTCTCGTGACACTTACGCAAGGTAGTCTTCTAGAGCTCGACTTATCGGTCTGAAGTTATGATAATAATACCATGAACTCCCTTGAACCTATTAAAACTTTATCCTTGGTACATCCTGAACTGATTGACTGTACTCTTCACGACTAACCTTTGAATATACCTACCTTTGCCAATGACTACACATTAGCCTGCTATCTTAATGCAGTTGAACCAATGGACTCTTCCACTAGTCAGCAAAGTGAGAACATGACTAAGATAAACATCAAGTGTCTCAGTTACAAAAATCAAAAAAAAAGAAAAATGAATGTTCTGATGACGAAAACCACATTGTGACGGTGTTAGAACAAATAAAAGTAAAAATAAAGGATGTACCTAAGGGTGAAAACCTCTCTGAGGCACCTGAAGGTGAGATACTTGATATACTGCCAAGTCACTTCCAAGAAAGGTCTTCAATATTGATTGAACCAACTCAACCAGTAAATATTAGAAGTCAAGAGACACCACATATCATCCATTTAGCTCAATCACTATCAGCAGAAGAGTTACAAGATTTCAGCAACCTCTTTTTCAGAAAAGAAGATCAACTTTGCATGGACATACTCCGATATGCGAGGCCTAGATCCTAATCTCATCATGCATCATCTCTCTATTACACTGAGAGTTAAACTAGTCAAGCAAAAACTCCATAAGATGCATCCTCATGTGGCATTGTTAGTCAAGGTTGAACTTGAAAAGCTACTTAAAGAAGGTTCATCAAAGGTATAGACTATGCAGAATGGATATCAAACATAGTACCTGTATCAAAGGCAAACAAATCTATTAGGGTTTGCACAAACTTTGGGGATCTCAACAAAGCATGTTCGAAAGACGATTTTCCATTGCCCAACATTGATATGATAGTGGATATGACTGTTGGATATGAGATGTACTCATTAATGGATGGATTCTCTGGTTATAATCAGATCAAGATAGCTCCTGAAGATCGAGAAAAGACAACCTTTACGTGTGCATGGGGAATCTTTTCCTGGAACGTCATGCCATTTGGACTAAAGAATGTAGGAGCAACTTACCAAAGAGCAGTAACCACTATCTTCTATGATATGATGCACAAAAACATGGAAGATTATGTTGATGACACCCTAGTAAAGACCATGAAGAGATCCACACATATCCAATAACTAGGCCTCATACTGGATAGAATGGAAAGATTCAAGCTCCAACTAAATCCTAAAAAGTGTCCATTTGGAGTGACATCAAGGAAATTGCTTGCTTACATTATTTCAAAGAAAGGAATTGAGGTTGATCCTGAAAAAATCCAAGCCATAATGGAAATGCCTTCACCCAAGAATATCAGTCAAATGAGAAGTTTACAAGGACGTCTCCAATCAATAAGGTGCTTTATTTCTCAGCTAGCAGATAAATCTCAACCATTCACAAAGGCAATACGAAAAGGAGTCAAATAAAATTGGGATGAAGATTGTGCACAACATCTAAAACAAATCAAGGACTGTCTTTCTAATCCACCTATATTGATGCCACCAATTCAAGGTAAACCATTGATTCTATACATATCAGCTACAGATACATCACTGGGGGCACTTCTAGCACAACATGATGAGAATAAAAAGGAAAGAGCTATATATTATATCAGCGGGACTTTGGTGTCCTATGAGATGAACTATACTATCATAGAAAAAGCTTGTTTGGCATTAGTCTTTGCATCACATAAATTAAGACACTACATGTTAGCGCATTCTATTAAGCTAGTGGCTAAGATTGATCCGCTCAAATACCTTCTCAGCAAAGCAACACTTACAGGAAGATCGGCTAAATGGGTCATGGTTCTTACAGAATTTGATATTGAATATGTAGAACACAAAGCCATTAAAGGACAGGTCATTGCAAATCAACTTGTTGATGCTCCACTTGAAGACAATCAACCTTTGCACATAGAATTTCTAGATGAATTCATCATGCACCTTACTCAACGATCATGGAAGATGTTTTTTGATGGGTCTTTCACTCAACATGGTTCTGGTGCCGGAATAATTTTTATTACTCCTAAAAAATATTCAATCCTAAAGGCTTACAAGATTCTCCTCCCTTGCACAAACAACATTACAGAATATGATTTTTTGGTAAATGGGATCAAGCTAGCTATCGAATGGAAGGTCGTTGAATTACACATCTATGGAGACTCTGAGTTGATTATCAACCAAATCAATGATATATATATCAGACCCGAGATGAGAAATTGATGCCTTATAAGAGAATGGTTGATGATCTCAAGCAATACTTTACCTTCTTATCATTTCAACATATTCCCAGATCAGCAAATAGAGCAGTAGATGTTATGGCCACCTTGGCATCTATACCACATCTACAAGAATCTAATGTTCGCTTTGAATTCCTGGTGGAAGAGTTACATTATCCTGCCTATGATTCTCCTAAGTCCCAGATGGTTTGTTCTATTATTGGACATGACTCATCTCGCTACAACCACATTTACTCTTACCTGCGTGACCAAATTATCCTTGCTAATCTTACCCGTAATGAGAAAAGAAACCTAATCCGAAATGCTTCACGGTACATCATCATCACTAACAATCTATTTAGGCGAGGTTTGGATAGTAATTTTCTTAGGTGTCTAGAAACTAAAGAGTCCCAACACGCATTATCCAAAGTCCATGAAGGTATTTATGGATCCCATTCAAACAGTCTAACTTTAGCTCGAAAACTGCTACGGACTGGCTATTACTGGCTAGATATGGAGAAAGATGCTATAAGATTTTCTAAAACTTGTGAGAAGTGTCAGCTACATGGGAATCTCATACATCCTCCAGCAAGGGATCTCATACCTTTCATCACACATTGGCCTTTTCAACAATGGGTGTTTGATATCATTGGCCAAATATATCCTGCATCATCTAATAGACACAAGTTTATTATAACTACCACTGAGTACTTCAATAAGTGGGTAGAAGCGATTCCACTAATCAAAGCAACCAGTAAACAAGTAGCTCTGTTCATCCTTAACTATATCATCTGCAAGTATGGGACACCTTCTTCCATTGTGAGTGACAATGGAGGGCAGTTCAAAAATAAAGATCTAGATGAGCTCTGTGAAAAATTAAAAATCAAACAGCACTGGTCATCCATATACTACCCTCAAGGTAATGGACAAGCTGAAGCATCTAACAAAAATTTGTTGACTATCTTACATAGAACAGTAAATAAATCTGGAAAGGATTGACATCTACAACTCAATCCTGCACTATGGGCCTATAGAACAAGTATCAAAACACCTACTGGGGATACACCTTTGTCTTTGGTATATGGGTCCAAAGAAATCTTACCTATTGAGGTGTAAACATCATCTTTGAGAGTTTCCTTGCAAGGTCTTGTTACTGATGAAGACTACGGAATTCCTAGATTGCAAGAACTTGAGTTGATGGATGAGCGTCAGCAAGTGGCGTTTGATCATTTGAGAGCGTATCAAAAGAGAATGTCTAGAGGTTATAACAAAAAAGTTTGACAATGAGAGTTTCAGGTTGGTGACCTTGTTCTAAGAGAAAATCCTAAAAATCAATAGTTTCGAGATAACAAAGGGAAGTTTGAACCCAATTGGTTGGGTCCCTACATCGTTACTGCAGTCTTTGGCTCTGGTGCCTATCAAATCTCAAAATCAGAAGGAGAACAACTCTGTGAATCGATCAACACCATCCACTTGAAGAAATTATTCACTTAATTATTCTCTGCTCCAGCAACCTGTACAGCTAAAATTTCCTGAAAAAAATCATAAAATCTCCTGAAAAAAAAATATTTGCCAAGCAGGTGAAAACCTAGTAAACATGTGCCTCTTGTACTCAAGCACTCCATCTATCAATGCAACATTGGCATTTCCCATTTTCATTCCCTCTTTCCTGCATCTTTGCTTTCGCTTGTACATATCTTTTAGTCGCTTTTGTGACACCTTGGTTCTTTTGGAATCCTCATGACTTGAAACTGATCAATGTCCTAGTCTTAGGGTAATCGACTGAGCAATCTACATGTCCTAAGTAGTATCAACTAGGTCATCTTTGTATCAGTGGTACCCGATCATCCACTCTAAGTCAATCACCTGTCTCCTAACTATTGAAGAGTTTTATCACTAAGTAAACAACCAAAACAAGACTACTGAAAACAATCACTAAACTGTTTGAGATACGCATGAAATTTTCTTCGTGTGATGTCTTTTACATTGGCTTTCGATTATTATTCCCTCTGAGTATCTCGAAGAAGTCTATCTTGACTACGAGGAGCAAGGATTGGGGGCATACAACTTTTCTTTGTTTTCTGCTTGTAAGAATGAATCTGATGATCTGGAAACATCTAATCAGCTAGGTGTCTGTAATAAGTGCCTTCACATCAAGGTGAAATTGCCACACATACCTCGACTCCGCTCATTTGTATGCTACGGGGAGGTTGGAGTCATTTCTTTGTCTGTTTTAAGGGAATTTCTTTAATGTGCAATCCGGATGCATGTGTAATCTGTCCAAGGATATGAACGAAAAAAAGGTCATTGCAGACAAGATAATTAATATTACATATACAAAGGAAGGAACTCTATTTTTCCTACTGTGTATGTAAAACGCTCAGTGATGAAAATTAAGCACTTCAAATCCAGTGACTAGGTTTAGGTTGCATTCATTCTAAATTTTATGCATTTCAAGTGATTTCAGCATGATAACAATGATCTCTTTATCTTTTGAATGAGAATTTGAAGCATCATCATTTCTCAGCTAAGTGGTATCTTATTCATCATCATTTATCCAATTGAGTACTTGTGTATTGAGATGTTAGCTACATACATAAGTATCTTATATAGATCCATACATTTCATTATTACTTATTTTCATTCATATTATTGCATGAAAAAATATATATATATACATTTGCATTACTAGAAACTCATTTTCATCATTCATTTGCATATGAAAAAGAAACAAAAAAATAAACATCCATTTTCATCGGCTTAACTTACATCCATAATGAAAAGATATGCATACATATAGAATAAAGCATATAGAAAAAAAACATCTCATAATCAATCAACACAAGTATGATGAAATCAAATCAAGATCTCGTATATATTGTAGACATCTAAAAATGGTCAATGCTTGCAGAGTCATACTTTAACATCCGCGCATTGCCTTATTTTAGGGTTTTTGTGTTGCATTAACATTTCTTCTATGTTGCGCACTTGGTCTTTATCGTTTGTGAGCATCGAGTCCTTCTTCTGCATTCCTCATTTTTTATGCTTTCGAATTAGGTCTTGTCGATAACAATCTTCAATCATGATTATGGTCGATCTTATCTTGTCACATCATGGTGCGTGCTAATTTATTATCATTTTGGAGATCATCAATCCTAATCGATGATGGAATTAGGGTTTTGTCCTCTTGTCAATCTTGTCATCTTGCGATCGATTCGTCATCGATCCTTGTCCTTGTTAATCTTGTCATTTTGCGATCGATTCGTCATCGATCCTTGTCCTAACCAATCTTGTCATTTTGCGATCGATTTGTCATCAATCCTTGTCCTTTTCAATCGTGCCAATTTGGATCAATTAGTCATTGTTCCTCGTCAATTGGCGCCTATCAATTTGATCTCTTTGTCAATCTTGGTCAATTTGTCAACCAATCTCAATCGTTTATCAACATTGGTCCTTTGTCAATCAAAATCATGATCGAATCGACATTAATTTCTTGTTGTCTTGACCTAATTCCTGGTCCTCTTATTTCTAGGGTTTTATGATTTGATCATTTAATCCTTTTCTTCTTCTTTGTGGGTTAAATAAATATATTTATTTAGTCCTAGGTCTTTTTCATGAATTAATTAATGGATGAAAACCTATTAATTAATTCACCTAATTTCTATTTCATCTTTTTCCTCAATTTTCTAATTTACTAATTTCTAATTCCTAATTTTCTATTTCTCCTATTTTCTTCAATTTTTCTAATATTTCCCCTAATTTCATGGGAATGGCATTTCAAATTTGTCATAATTTTTCAATCAATCAATCTTGCATGTCAATTTTGTCATAATTTGTCAATCAATCAATCTTGCATGTCAAATTTGTCATAATTTTGTCAATCAATCAATCTTGCATAGAAAATGTCAATCTTGTCATAATTTGTCATATTTGTCATCCTTGATTTGAAATTTCCTTTCAAATCTCTTCATGCTAATCTTGTCATCTCTCCAATTTGTCTATAAATTGGATGATTTTCTTCAATCGAATCAATCAATCACACTTCTAGTATCCTTACTCTGCAATTTTCATCTTGTCATCTTGCTTGCTTTCATACTTTGTTCTTGCACTTGTAGGTGAGATCCACAAACAAGATAATTTGAAGGAGAAAGAAGGACAATGGAGGTCAATTGAAAGAGACATTGGTGATGATTTTTCATTTATTTTGAATGTCTTATTTTCAATTCTTCTATTGATTGTAATAGGATTTTATTTCATTGCAATTTAGCTTTGTGGTTAGCTAATATTTATTGCTTTGATCCATTCCATATTCATATCTACATATATCATCATAAATGTATTAGTGTACAAATGATATCAACTACAATATACAATGTCTCATCGGAGCAAGAATCGTATAGGCTACAAAAAATGGGATATATAACAAAATCTAGGAGATATAAAAATCTAGCTCTTTGTCTGTCCCTCATCACCAGGTGGAGGAGGC
Source organism: Cryptomeria japonica (assembly GCF_030272615.1). Taxonomy (NCBI): domain Eukaryota; kingdom Viridiplantae; phylum Streptophyta; class Pinopsida; order Cupressales; family Cupressaceae; genus Cryptomeria; species Cryptomeria japonica. The sequence goes on along the minus strand of NC_081414.1, from coordinate 650,363,352 downwards.
GGTGCCTGTTGACCGACGTCCTATCTAGGTGCCCTATCTAGGTGCCCTAGCTCCCTCTAATCGAGCCATATACTGTGAATACATGATAACCTATTGCGCTACTGGGACCGCTACACTATAAGCTGCAACATAATAGGTTGCCCGACTTGTATGATGTAACACCTCTCGCTGAAGAGCATCCCACTCTGCTCTTACCTCAGTAAGTTGTCGATCACACTCTGCTTTGACCTTAGCAAGTTGTCGATCACACTTTTCTATGTCCTCTGTAAGTTGTCAGTCTCGCTCTGCCAGCTGTGTCTACGCCACTGTCAGCTATGACTTCAAACTTGTCACCCTCGCTCTCAAGGACTGTACTACATCTGGGACCCCCTGCTCTCTCCCAACCTCTCCACCTCCCTCTCCGCCTCCCTACTCATCCCTCTACTACCTCACCTGCCCAGGAGCTTCTCTCTCCTCCTCACCTCCACCCTCTCCTGCCCTAGTGCCACCAGCCTCAACCCCAATAGCTCCTAGGGATCCACCCTCCCCTCTCTATCGTTGTCTCGCTCCAGCTGGTACCTTGCTTCTACTAGCCCCGGGATCACCCCTTGCCTGCCTAGGAACCTCCGCTCCCTGTCCCTGTACTTGTCCTTGTACCTATTCTTGTGTTGGTGCCTCATCCTCAACCTCCTTTATAAGAGGTGCATGCTCTTCGAGATTCGTAAACCGAGGAAAAGGATGTCTCTGAAACCAATCTTTGTACTGGAGCAATACCCCCGCATCTGCAACATCCTCTAGATAATCCCACATTTGTCGTTGTAACCCCACTAGCTCCTGCATGCTTAGCACATATGATAGTCTCGGGGCCCATCCTCATCTCTCCTCCTCTCCATACAGGACATAAAATGTAAACTCCTGGGATATACCCTGTGGTCCCCCATACTGCCTCATCACCCTAGATACTACAAACCGCTCAATGATAGAAACAAATCGACCAATGACAGGTTGAGTCATGAACATGTCCTTCCTCTGAGCTCTCTAATCGTTCCATAGCTCTAGACCCCTATATGGTCTCCACACTACCATGATCAAATCATCTAGTTGTCTCCTCCAATAATCCATCTTGCCCAAATGGAGCTGCGTAACATACCCTGAATAAAAATAAACAATAGGCTGGTGCGCCTCTCTTGAATCATCTACTATCAGCCTGCATACTGAGATATGCTCCCATGCCCATATCTGTAGCACTAGAACACCTATTGCCATGCTCTTACCCTCCCGATACACAATCTCGTGCATCTCATGATACATATGGGCAAGCAAACATGATCCCCACGCTAGTCTCTTGAGATGAGTCAACAGTCTCTCAAGAATCCTAGCCCAACCACAAAGAAGACCTTGTTGTCCTCTATCAGGCATAACAAAACAACCAATATTACCTGCTACAACGCATGCTAGAGGATACTGATCACCATATCTGCTCATCATATCACCCCAAGTGATGGCGCGCTCAAGAATGGTCTCATCATGAAATATTTGTCTCAATGTTAAGACACCCTGTCACTGAGTAGAATCATAATCAACCTTGTCTCTAGCAAACAAAATCCTCAGAATCCTGTACACATCCTCTGGTGTAATCATCATCTCTCCAATTGGTAGGTGGAAGGTGTTATGCTCTGAATGGAAACGCTAAACTAACGCAGTCAGCATCTTGTGATTCACAGATATCTGGCATCTGTAAAAGGTACCCAAAACCGCACAAATCAATATGTGCTCTATCTGCATCTGATAAACCATGAACTAGCCTCATTGTCGGCAGATATAAACATCGAAACAAGATATCCGACAATCGAATCTACAAAATCAAACATACAAATTATCATCACGTGATCCAAATTGCGCTAAAAATGTGTTAAAAATGCTCGCAAATCCAAATATGCAAAATGCCAAATCAAAAATTCATGTTTAGACCCTCAAAAATTCTTGTTGTTTTTCATACGAGTTTTCACCAAACAAGCAGAAACTCGTATGAGTAAAGATTACACTCTGCAAGAGTAAAAATCCCCATACAATAACACATATATTGTCACACGATACAATGGTCACTCAAGAACAAACTCGTACGACTCATGGCACAAGATCAAACGACAAACCCTATATGATCATACGAAAAAATAGACGGAGGATAGTTTGTCATATGAGAAATGATGTCTCACCGCACAACAAAACGATACAAATGACTTTGAATGAAAAATAAAATGCAAAAAATTCAACAAAAATTCAAAATTTATGAAATGCAAAGGCTTAAGATTGATTACTTACCGTTGGGTCGTAGTTTCGTGGTCGATTATATCGTCTCTGGCGCTCAAATCAATGCTTCTGGATCGGAATAGCCATTTTTCTTCGCAAAGGGCTTTTCAAATTTCAAACTTTGGGAGGTGAAAATGAATTGAAAATGACATATGAACCCCTTATATAGCCTAAACCCTAATTTTTTAGCTTGCTCCGATGGACGTAAAACTTGTACTCTAAGCTAAATCGACTGTCCTGAGTCCATTTTCGGGATCGAAATTGAAATCTGACGTCAATTCTCTAATCAAAATTTCACAACATTGATCACTTAGCATTTTCTGCCTCAAGCCAATTTTCGAATCATTTTGTGCTCAATTCTAAATCTCAATTTCATTCTTGAATCAACTCTAATTTTAATTCTTCAAAATCAATCTTTGTGCTCAAATAAACTTATCATCGCTCAAAATTGCCTAAAATCATTGTACCCTTGCTATCTTTCGACTTCGCTCCCTAGGAGGCATATTCATTACACCTTTTCAGTGATCATCATCATCAAAATTCGAGAAAATTTTTCAAATCATCTTCATCTAAAGTCAAGCAAAAATATTTTCAAACAAAGAAAATCAATTAAACCTAGTTACTAGGGGCATCTTAACCAAATCACGTTGTATCCAGTTGAGATTCTTCGATGTCAAATAAAGAAATCTCTAAGGGCATATCAATCTTTGTCCTTATCTGAATCAATCCTCAAATCGATGTTCAGTTTCATCACATCAAATCAAGTTGGACACTCTCTCTTGCTAATTGGTTTTAGTTCAATCAAGTTCGGAATCAGTTGTGTCTCTCACTCTATCTTGTTCAATCAAGTGATAGATCGATGCTTGTTTCTTGATCAATCAAGTTCAAGAACAGTATCTCGCTCTTTGTCGGTCCTTGTTCAATAAAGTTCAGGATCGGTATCGCTTTAATTTGTTGGCAGTGGGCCAGCGTCCCTCGTAGGATTTGTGACATGGTTTAACAACCTCCTATGGATTCTATAAGTCTAGTGATTGTTTCGGGCATTGACAGGTTGATCTTTTGGTGCAACGGAAACCCTAGTTTGTAACAAGTGGTATTAGAGCTTGGTCACAGGTTCAAATCACGTAGGCCACGGCGAGTGACGCTGGGAGGGGGATTTGTGGCAGTGGGCCAGCATCCCTCGCGGGATTTATGTCATGGTTTAACAACCTCCTGTGGATTCTATAAGTCTAGTGGTTGTATCGGGCATTGACAGGTCGATCTTTTGGTGCAACAACAACCCTATCTTGTAACATAATCAACTCTGTTCAGTTTCGGCACTTCAAATCAAGCTGAACATCTCGCTCTTCATCGATTTGTGATCCATCAAGTTCAAAACTGATTTCTCTCTTTGACATCAAATTTTCTTTGAATCAATGCGTTGCTCGCACATAAATTCAAAGAGGGGAAAATGTAATACCCTAAAAATGGTCATCTAAACCATGGGCCCCTAATCTCGACAACATCACCAAGGTCCTAACCAAAGGAAATTAAAATTAATCTTGAGCACACAATTAATTTCTTAAATCATCAATGTCACATGGCAAATTAATTAAATAAATATTTAATTAATTGATCATTTCAAGTAAATCATTTTTAAACAATTGTCCTATTTATTATATTAAATATCCTAGTATATTTTATTAAATAAATAAATTTGCCATTAAATCAAAAAAAGAAGAAATTAATTGGGAAAAAGAATTAAAAAATGAGAAAAAAAAAATCAAATGGAGATAATCTTGAAAATCAAATTAAAAATTGAAAAAAATCAAGAAAAGCAATTAAAACAATTAAATCTCAAAATTGAATGAAATAGAGAATAAATTAGTTTTTTTTTTTTTTATCTTAATTTTAGTTCAATTTCTTTTAAAACTGAGAAAAGCAGCCAATCACATCAATTCACCTGGATTGTACTTCTTCTTGGAAAATCTTGACCACTCATCATCATTTGATCTTAGTCGTTGGTTTCTTTCTGAATTTTCTATAAATTTAGGCTCTCATCTCCTAATCAAGGATCCTAGAGAATATATTGTTATTATGTTGTTTTTGCTCTAGGTTCATTAAGGTTTCATATTGAGAATATTTGCATATTAGTTATTGCATGTTTGCTAAATCATTTAGCTTAAACATTCATTCATAGCTTAATCATGTTAGCCTAACATTCATTAATGTTGCATATCTTGCATCCATCTAGCTTAATCTTGCATCCATTTTAGCTCAATTTCGTACTCGTATACATTAAATCCTTCGTTTAGGTGTTGTCTAGTCATTGGTGTTGCATATGGAAATTTGAGAGCAAGACTAAACTCGCATCTACTAGAAGGCAATAGGTCGCTTTGTGATGGTTTATTGTTCATTATCGATTATTGATTTAGTAACCATGCATCTAATGACTTAATTGAAGTGTTGTTTATTCCAGATACAGGTCCACTTTTCACACACACAGGATCACCTTCATTCAAAGTCTCCAACTTGTCCCATATTACTTTTGTCGATGATTTATCTGATAATCCCATGATCTACTAATCTGATAAGGCGCTTAAGAGGGTTTCTCTAGCTCTGCAATCATTTTCAATGTTCTTTTCCAAGTTTGTCAGTGCAGGATTGCGATATGTCAGAGCATGACGAGTGTAACCTTTCTAAGTTATTTCCAAAATTTCCTTTCCAATGCATCTTAAATGAGTCTCCATCCAAATTTTCCATACTCCATAGTTTGTTCCATCAAGCCTAAGGTTGTCCTTCCGGTAAATAATAGCTAAAATATTAGTTGCCATAGGATCTTCCTCAAGCAGTTAGGCTTCTGCAAAAAGAGGACCATGTTATGATAGCAATTGTTAGGATAACGGGTGGACAATTGAGAGGGGGGTGAATTAGTTGTCAACATATTATGTGAATTAAAGCACTTAAAACCTTTTACCGGAATATAAGAAAATAGATACCGAAATAAATGATAAAGCATTAAAGCATAATTGAAAACCAGAGAATCAATACCATGCAACCATAATACATAACACCGTGATTTGTATGTGGAAAACCTGGTAAAGGGAAAAACCACGGTAGGAAACCCTACTCACAGTCAGATGATACTTCTGCTGAAAGTATATGATTACAATAGGGGCCTGCACATGCAAGAAGGAACACTGCCTAGAGCGCACTGCTCATCACAATAGAGTCTCACTGACTACAAAAGAGGTCAACCACGTCAAAATATTTGGACAACAATCCAGAAAGAAGAACTGCCTATGATAGCATCAAACATGCCAAATTAAAGCTCTGATTAAGCTCAATACCGAAGGTCTAAAACCTCTTGCATAAACCCAACTCGATCACCTATGATCAACCAAATCCTCTGCACAAATGATTATTACATTATTCACTCCTTGCCTATGATCTACAATGAGACCTTACAAATATTTATACAAGCCCTGGACCTAAACAATTAGGTCGGCCACCCAAATGATAATTCAATAGATCTATTACATAATCCCGAAATAAAATCATAAAACATGTCGGCCTAAGGCCAAACAAACATCATCCAATCAATAAAACATCTTGGAAGCGCATCAAAAGGATCCACCAACACATTTGAGGAAACCGGTCCATAACCTAGATAGCACCGGACCTAAATTAGATCCACACATGCCAAAGCACTGACACCAATTAGCCAAGGCATGAACACAATCACCATCACCATCCTAAATCCCTTCTAGAAGCTACACCAACACCACTTATGCATTGCATCAAAGATCTTCAATAAAGCTTTGGCAATGAAACCCTTACCGGACCTACAAAGCAAGCTTACTAGAACATAAGATAGCATCTGATCATCAAGTCAATACCAACTGACTAAAGCATACTTCAGAAGCATATGAACCATTCATACAAAATTATTCCATCATTCAGATCACATCGGTGACAATCAACTAATAATCTTCCCAATCCAATCCTTCTACCAGAAGTCGGTAAACAACCATAACAGCTAGTGTTGACATCAATGCAACACATAATCAATTCCTTCATATTGCCAACAAGATTTTCACTAGAGAATTAGGTACTATTATTAATATAAGCATGGGTTTACCTATTGTGAACACCAAAGGGTTTCGGGAATAAAAAGGTAGGTTACCAATGCACATGAAATGCATCATCTACCGATAAAACAGGACCACGAGCAAGGCAACACAAGCAAGCAAAAGAAGAACTAAAGGATGTGAACCGGTATACGCAAAGCAGTTTAATGTTGCTGGTAAATGGACTGAGTAGTTGGACCAACATGTTTTATGGAAGGCCAAGTTGATCCACCAACAGAGAAGAGGTCAGCAGGTATGAAGGACCACTGGTGAAGTTAGGTTATACCAGTAAGGTGAGTTGAAATAGTAGTCAATCTTGGTTGATGAAGGATGTCAAATCGACATAGAAAACTAAGCATAGGTGGATGTCAACAAGGATGACAGGTGGAAACTTGGTGGTGATCACGCAGAGGTCAGTGAAGTATTCGTTGACGTAACAGTCAACAAGCAGGTTGACTTTAATGAATTACCTGCAAATCATGGGAGGATGGTAGAATGTTGCAGCTCGAGGAAGACAAGGTGGCAAGATGATTGAACTGGCCCTGCAAGAAGATCTGATCTTTGCACCCGCTTGCCGAAGGAAACAACCAAGCCATTACTAGTGTACGACAAAGAAACGCAAAAAAGCATGTCATAGACATCCTAAAATAGAAAATGCACATCGAAAAGCGATGAGATGGTGGTGTCGTTTGGTGTGATACAAATCACCAATCTAGAAAAGTAGATCAAATCAAATATAATACGGATCGATTTGGTGAAGGTTAAACCTAACACGACACTGTTTGAATGTTGCTTTGGCGGGAACCCTAAAAGATAAATATGTCAACTTGAGATTGAAATGTTTAGATGCTAGATGTGACGTGTGAGAGAGAAGTGAGTCTGAGCAAGAAGAAAGACTATCTTCCTTAGATTTATTTCTTGAAGAGTTACAGTGTGTGTTAGCAGGATGAACCGGTGAGAGGGTCTAACCGATAGAGACAGAGTAACCGGAAAATTGTTGCAATTCTAACAATCAAGTAAACCGGTAAGGAGTGATTGGTTAGGAAGGCATCCAAGAGTGATACTGTGAAGTGTGAGGCTAAGAGAGAGAGAGAGAGAGGCTGGGAGTAACCGATGAGTGATCAGAGAGAGTAATTTGATAACCGGCAATGTGAGAACTAGTGAAGAAGAGGAGGTTGTTAACCGGTAGAAATCAATTGATCAGGTGTTGCAGAACTCATTTGCAACTAGATGTTATCACTGTATTAAAATTGTATTCACATTACACTGAGTTGGTGCTTGGTACAGGGGTTGGTGCTCCTTGGGTTGGTGCCCTAAATCATTGTAATTTGTTGTTTCATTATGAGGCTGGATTGGAGCAGTAGACTCCAACAACATTTCTCGCTGAGGTTTTTCCCATATTGGGTTTTCCTCGTACATCTGGTATTGTGGGTTATGTATTTGTGTGTTTGGATATTTTGATATCCACTCTTATCTTACTAGTTTGATTGTTTAGTGTTTAGGTTGTTAACTGGTACTCAAGGCTTGGTTTATAAGGAAAAGATTTTAGGAACCACAGATTCACCCCCCTCTCAGTGGTACATTATGTTCAACAATTGGTATCAGAGCAAGGTTCCCAGTTGATTAAATATTTCTCTAGCTTGGGTAGATTCTGGTCAAAGAACACAATGGCAAGAAATGAGTCTACCTCCTCAAAAGCCCCCATGTTTTATGGATCTAACTATGCCTTATGGAGAAGAAGAATGGAGACCTATATTTCCTCACTTGGCTTTGATGTGTGGATATCTATCAAGAATGGGTATATTGTCCCTAGTGTTCCTCCCACTAATTTGGATGCTAAGAAGGAGTATGAGAAAAATGCAAAGGCTAAACATGCTATCTTAAGCGGGTTGTCAGATAATGAGTTTGTCAAGGTCATGCACTGTGCATCCGCCAAGGAGACAGGATAAATTGTAGAGGTTATTTGAAGGAGATGCCAAATTCAAAGAGGCAGTTGCAATCACTAAGAGGTCAGCTTTAAGGCATCAAGATGAAAGATGAAGAAAATATTGCAAACTACCTTCATAGAATAGATGGAACTATGAACACCATCAGAGGACTTGGAGAAGAAATTGCTGATGAGATTATTGTCAAGAAGGTACTTAGATCTCTCACATCTAAGTATGATAATAAGGTTTCTGCCATGGAGGAAGTTAAAGATCTGAAGACCTTCACAATGGATGAGCTATTTGGCTCTCTAACAGCCTATGAAATGAGAACAACTAGTGAAGCATCCTCAAGGAAAGAGGCAGCGTTCAACTCCACCAAAAAGGGCAAAGAGGAGGTTGCTCATAAAGGATCTAGTGAAGACTTGTATGCAGAGGTAGAAAACTTTGTCAGAAAACTCAAGAGACGATCCGGAAAGTATAAAGGAACGTTACCACTCAAATGCTTCAACTGTGGTAAATTTGGACACTTTGTTGCAAAATATCCTTACAATGAAACCAGTGGAGATGAGCAAAGAAGTTTTGGCAAATCTGTTGGTAAAGACAAAGAAAGGAATGTCTACTGGCAAGGAAGAAGAAGCTACTGAAAGCAAAATAGCTTATATACTATTGAGGATGATGTCATAGATGAAGAAAGTGCATCAGAAGATGACTGCCATGAAAATGAAAGAGAAATTAATCTCTTTATGGCTCTAGATGAACTGGTTGGTGAAGATGAGGAAGAAGAAGACACTGAAGCTGAAGTCGATCTAGAACGTGAGTTCATAAGTGCTCTTGAGGAGTTAAGTAAAACAAGAAGAGAACTCAAGAAGGTCAAGCTTATTGTAGTAGAAGAACAAGATCTCTTGAAGCAATCCCTAGATGAGTCCAATCAAGTTATCTTTGACTTGAAACTCCAGTTGGAAGAAGCCAAGAGGATATGTGAAGTTACATCATTTGATCTAATGAAGAAGGAAAAGGAGCATCAAGATCTGGAAGCATAAATAGTGAAGCTCAGAAAGGAGCTTGAAAATAGTAAGGATGAATTAAAAGTGAGAAGCAAATATGAGGGTAACATAGAAGCCTTGGACAAGATGTTGAGAAAACAGAAGCAATCTAAAGATATAGGTGGCTTAGGATTTGAAGAAGGACAAAGTTCAAACATCAAAGACACATCTGATAAGGAGATACAGTTCGCTTCTTCAAGTGAAGGTGAAGAGAAGAATACATTCACAATAAGCAAGGATACCGACAAGAAGACTTATGCAGAAGTTGTTAGAAACCGTCACACAAACTGGTATACACAATCAATGAACCGGAGGCCACACTCAATGTACTGAAATGCAAATCCTAGGAGAAATGCAATAGTTGAGCATGAAGGATTTACTAGAGTCAGCAGCATGAAAGGAAGACCTTCGGTGAGGCAGACGTTTGCAGGACCAAGGCAACCTAACCGGTATATTCCAAACTTTCATGGTTATTGTTACCGGTGTAAAAAATTTGGACATAGGTTAGTTGATTGTAGATTAACCAATAAGCCCACTATGAGTTATGAAAGTAGAAATCCATTTAATGCACTCTGGGATATGCATGTTGTATGTTATCAATGCAATGGATTTGGTCATAGGAGTTTTCAATGTAGGAAGAGTAAATTGGTGTCCTACAATAGATTCAAAGATTCATCTTTCAATGTAAATGTGAAATGCTATAACTATCAAGAGTTTGGACATATAGAAAAGCTTTGTAAGAACAGGAAAATCAAGCAGAAGAGGATAGATCCCAATCAGTAACTAGTAGTCAAACCGGAGCACAAAATTGCAACTCATAAGAAGGAAACTCAACCGGTTTGGGGTGAGAAAGAAAAGGACAAAGCATAATCAAGTTTGATAGTGCAGACTACCCTACATGCTAAAAGAAGAAATCTATGGGTTGTAGACAGTGATTGTTCCAACCACATGACCGGTGATAAAAAGAAATTTATCAAGCTTGAAGATTGGATTGGTGGCTCAGTGAGATGTGGAGACAACTCATCCATCAAAATAAAGGGAAAACATACTCTAAACGTTGATGGAAAACTGAAAGGACATGATGTGTATTATGTGGAAGGTCTGAAGCACAATTTGTTGAGTGTGAGTCAGATGTGTGACAAAGGTTATAAATTCACCTTTGATTCTATCGGTTGCCAAATAAAGGAGAGTATCGGTCAAATTGTAGCTGAAGGCAAGAGGACAAATGGTAATGTATTAAATATGAAAGTGTTTTTAATCCCAATGCATGTTGGGACAAGTGGATGAAAGATGGTTGTGGCACAGAAGATTAGGCCACATAATTTTTGATAATCTAGTTGCAGTAAGCAAAAAGGGGTATGTAAGAAATATACCACCAATTATCAAACTGGTGAGCACATTTTGTGATGAATGTGTGAAAGGGAAGCAGACTAAAGTGAGCTTCAAGACAAAAGAACACAACACCTGAAGCCCACTTGAAATTGTACATACAAATCTGTGTGGTCCAACTAGAACAAGAGCTCTTGTCGGTGAAACATATTTTATGCTCTTAATTGATGACTATTCAAGAATGACATGGGTCACTTTTCTACAAGATAAATCACAAGCATTTGAAAGATTCAAGATCTTTCGGAAGATGGTAGAGAAGGAAAGTGGGTGCAAGCTGAAATGCCTAAGATCATATCAGGGTGGGGAGTTCACATCAAATGAGTTTGAAGATTACTATGAAAGACATGGAACCAGAAGGCAATACTCAGCCCCCATGACACCATAGCAAAATGGCATGGTAGAAAAGAAGAACAGAACAGTCAAGGGGATGGCCAGAACCATGTTAAATGAGGCAAGTTTTTCGAACATGTATTGGAAGGAAGCAGTTCATACTGCTGCATATACCTTGAACCGGGTTCAACTAAGAACAAACAACAGAATGACACCTTATGAGTTGTGGTATGACCAGAAATCACCAGTCAAGTACTTCAAGGTATTTGGAAGCAAGTGTTTTATCAAGAGAGATATGGATGGTTTAGGTAGTTTTGATTCCAGGAGTGATGAAGGAATCTTCCTTGGTTACTCAACTAACAATAAGGCTTATAAAAACTAACAACAAGGCTTATAAATTCTACAACAAAAGACTAAGAAGAGTCATTGAAAGTGTGCATGTAAGAGTTGATGAGGATATGCACAAAGGAAGACAAGCACAAGTGAACCGGTATGATGATTCTGGTGATGAAGGTGAAGAATCTCAGTCAAACAATGAACTGGAAGAAGCGTCCAAAAAGGTCCCTAACCGGTATGTGCAGATAAACCAACTGGAAGAGCAGATTTTAGGTAATAAGAGTGATGGTGTGCAGACTAGGAGAAGACTTGCCTGGAATGATGAACAATTCAATTTATGCCTTATGACTGAAGTAGAACCTAAAACATTCAATGAGGCTAGCAAAAGTCAGAAATGGATGGATGTCATGGAAGAAGAGTTGCAGCAGATTGAGAAGAACAAGACTTGGGAATTAGCCCCTATACCGAAAGACAAGAACATCATTGGCATCAAATGGGTCTACCAGAACAAGATGAATGAAGAAGGTAAAATTGTTAGGCATAAAGCTAGACTTGTGTGCAAGGGTTATTCTCAAGTAGAGGGCATTGATTTTGAAGAAACATTTGCGTTGGTAGCTAGATTAGAAGCAATTAGGATGCTTCTAGCTTTTTCAGCCTACAAGGGTTATAAGGTATATCAAATGGATGTAAAATCTACCTTCCTAAATGGAAATTTGAAAGAATTGTACATGGAGCAACTGGAAGGGTTTATGTTAGATGATGATGAAACTTTTGTGTGTCGGTTGAAGAAAGCTTTGTATGGTTTAAAGTAGGCTCCTAGAGCATGGTATTCAAGGCTAGATCAGTATCTGAAGGAACAAGGATTCAAAAAGGGGAGTCCTAACATCAATTTATACATCAAGGCAGATGGAAATCACATGATCATTGTGGTTGTGTATGTAGATGACATTATTTTTGGAGGAAACAAAGACACTCTTTGCAAAGAATTTGATGATCAGATGCAGTTAGAATTTGAGATGTCAATGCTTGGAGAATTGACATACTTCCTTGGTTTGTAGATATCACAGCTAAGTAAGGGAATCTTTATATCACAAACCAAGTATGCAAAGGATATGCTAAAGAAGTTTCAAATGGAGGACTGCAAATTGGTAAGTACCCCCATGGTGACCAAAAGCAAATTAAGCAAGAATGATGAATCATCGGTGGTGGATCAGGCATTGTATAGATCCATGATAGGCAGCTTATTGTATCTTACTGCTTCTAGATCGGATATAATGCAAGCAGTGTGCATGGTGGCTATATTTCAAGTAGCACCTAAGTAGTCACATATGAATGTCGTAAGCAGAATTTTTGACCTACAAGGGACACTAAGTTAAGGATTGTGGTACCCTAAACAAGGGGAATTCATCTTGGAAACATATACTGATGCTCATTGGGCAGGTTGTATTGATGACCGGAAGAGCACAAGTGGTGGTGCATTCTTCCTAGGTGACCGGTTGGTCTAATGACATAGCAAGAAGCAGGATTCAGTCTCCCTATCAACTGCTAAAGCAGAATACATTGTTGTTGCTACATGTTGCTCTCAGGTGCTTTGGATGAAGCAAACCCTTAAGGACATACAGGTGGACATATCTGATCCTATTCCCATCCGGTGTGATAATTCAAGTGCCATCAACATATCAAAGAATCTGGTGATGCATTCAAGGACCAAGCATATAGCCATCAAGTATCATTTTCTCAGAGAGAAGGTTGAAGGACATGAAGTAAAGATGGAATATGTACCTACAAGAGAACAAGTGGCAGACATCTTCACCAAACCTTTACCAGTAAGCATTTTTTAGTACTTAAGACACAAGTTGGCAGTTGTGTCACCTGCCTCACATACTTAAGTTTGTAAGGAGATATGTGGTTCAGGGGAAGATCATAGAAGCATCTATATCTCTTGAACCACATGTTGATCATAGGGAAAATTCAGGGTTGTATTTATCAATACTGGTTGTAATCACTAAGAGAAGATTTTACTAAGGGGGAGATAATGTGAGGCCCTACCCCAACCCATCCTATCTCTTCAGTTATTTTCATTTTGGAACTATTTTGGATACTAGTTTGGACACACTATGGATATAGAACTTTTCATGATTCCGCGATTTTGGTAACATTGATATATGTAGATGCTTCATTTCTATGCCTTGTGGATTATAGAATATTATATGATTCTAGATTAAGGTAATGTTGTGATGATGCAGGTTATTATCTGAATTTCAGGATTTGATATAATGTTTGGAAAATGTTTGCATATATTGTAGATGGATCAAATTTTGAGGATTATGAGGAAATTGCTTTGAATTGTGACAAATTATATTTCATAATGTCAAGTCTTTGTAGAATGAATGTATTGTATTCTGATTATGTGATTTTATATATTATATGAGGCTATTTGGGAAGTACTAATGTTTAAATTGAGATGTGCAGGAAAATATCCATGTGACCATGGAAATATTAGGGAGAATCAAGCCTAGGCCAATGTGCGTTAGTAAAACTAGGGGTTGTCTATTTGGAGAGACAACACCCCGTATGTACTGTATTTTATTCGTAAATGTAAAATGTTGCATGAGTGTAATTTGTATTTATTTGATTGATTAAATTGTTTAAGGGACAATTGCCATGTGGTTATTGTGATGTGGAATTATTTTGTAGTGTCACTTGACACCTATGTAGTATGTTGTGTTGGCAATTGTCATGTCACCTTTTTGAAAGTTTTATTTTTGTTAATGGTTATATCCCCTAATTATCCTTGAAGGAACCAAGAAATCTAGGTTAGAGAGCCACAAGGAAGGTCAACTCAGAGTTGACCCGTAGGTTAACTTCAAGTGGACTTTCTGAAGGTCAAATCAACTCCTAGAGTCAATTTTAGAGCTTTTCTATTAGGCCTCATGGGGTACCTATGGGTGAAGGCCAAAATTGGCCATGTGTCTTTCCCTTAGGACTTGTTTAACCACCCAAAAAAGTGGTTTTCCCAAGATGGACGAATTCCATCTATAGGAGTGCCATCCTTGGAAGGAGAACCTTCTTGGAGATAGTAATCCCTCTTCCCCATTTCATTTCCCTTCTCTAGGCACCTAGGTTAGGGAGTGTGTAAGACCTAGGGAAGACCAACCCAATGGGAGATCACTCACTCTATCCAAGAGGTTGGAAGGAGTGAGAGAGGCCTTCTTAGGCTAAGAATGGAAGCTTAGTGAGCTAATCACCCACTCTCCACTTTTGGAGATTTTTGGAAAAATTTGAAAAGAAAAAAACCAGTTTTAGAAAATTTAGAGGAATTTTGGTGGCCAAGGATTGCAGAAAGTTGTGTGGATTGGGCAGCTCATCTCCAACTAAGTTTAGCATACCTATTGGCAGAATAAGGTTGGTTGTTATCTCCTCTTGTTCATGTTGTTTATCTTAGTTATGTTGTTTTGTTGAAGGAAAGAAATGCTTGTAAAGAAAGTGTGTATGTATAATGTTGTTGAAGAAAATAATGTGTAGTTCTTTCCTATGTTTCTTTTTCTGTTTTGTGTTCTTGCTTTGGGAGTGTCCAAGATCTTCTACTCTTGGGAGAGTAGGATGATCTTGGGGTGGAAGAAGCATGACAGCCTTGGGTGAGAGGCTCTCCTTAAGGAGAGTGATCTCAAGGGTGTCCTTTGTGACCCTTGCTGCATAGCCTTGTGTATGCATTTGGGGGTCATAAGGGGAGAGAAATGGCTTTGAGCCTTTGGGGGGCATAAGGTGTGTGAGATGAATTCTGTTGGGTATTTTGTGTTGCCATGAGGTGGCTTGTGTTATATTTTTGGCTGCAGTCTCCCCAACGGTACTTGGTCCACTTCCACCCATAGATTGATCTCCACAAATGTGGTGATAGTGTAGCTTGGGATGGGAAAGTGTATGTGTTGTGTGTTTGCCCTATTGCTATGTTGTATTGCTTGGTTTTAACCCGTCTAGGTCTTGATTCTCCTAGCTCGGGGGTGGCTTCTGGTAAGCCTAGGCTGGGAGGTGAGCATCCCATGGTCACAGTCCTAAAACTTTACTTGCAGGTGGCTTGGGGAAAAAGACTAGGAGTTGCAGATTTTGTGTTGCAGACTTCTATTTCAGATTTCTGATTTTTATTTAAATGCAGAAAAGAAGAAAGAAATGTAACCTTATGATTTGTAGCAAAAAGAAAAAAAAAGAAGAGAAAGTGCATATGTAAATATAGGGCTTAAAATGATTCTGTTTCTGTTTAAATAAATGTAATTATTATTTTCTGTGTAAAGATTAGAAAAAAAAAAGGGACTGTTAGATTATCTACCCATTTTCTATTTGGGCTATTGTAACTATCATTCTGGAAAAACAATGTAAATGTAATTCTTTTTATTATATTTTTATGTCTATTGTGTTTGTTGTAGTCTACATTTAAATCTGGTTTGTAACATGTTATTTACTGCAATATTAAAGAAAAGAAAACAGAAAAAAAAGATGCATTAGGATTTCTTATTCACTATTTACTAGTTTATTTACTACAAATGTTAAAGAAAGAAAAAGAAGAAATGCAGTAGGGTTATTATTTACTTGTTTAGCTTTATATTCTGTTATTTTATGTCTATTAGAAAGAAAGGAGAACCAGTATTGCTTTATTGCTGTAGAAAGTTTAAATAAAAGAAAGAAATAAATAGACCTATTCTAAATGCTGTTAGAAGACTAAAAACGGAATGTAGATGGTTAAAAACCTCAGATCAATATAAGGGTTTTTAACCCTATTACTTCAACATTTAGTCATATATATCTCTATATGTATATAGGTATATATATTGAAAATATATACCTATATAGATATAAAATATATACATATATAAGCTCCCTGTATGTGCATACCCCTGTAACAACAAAATAAAGGATGCATTTTGAACTTGTGCATCTCTGTTTCAAACATATAAAAGAATTGCAGAATAAGCTTCGTATATATATATATCTGCATCTGAAACACATACCCTGTAGATGTCTGTAGAACAAAACCAACAAAGACATTTATGTTATGATCTGATCATAACAATGGATATATGTGTATATAAACATATATATATAAATATATATATATATATATACATATATATTCGATATATTCAAAAAAAATCACATCTTATAACATTTTTACCAAAACCACGAAATATAATAAAATGTGTTTTTAAAAAAAAAATGAGGAAATGGAGTCACGCGGGTCGCTGTGTGTAACACAGTGGACGGCCACGGCCGAGCCACTGTGCTACACACAGTGGGCGGTGCCGAAGGGCACCGCACTGTGTGTAACACAGTGGGCGGTCGCGTCCGCCACTGTGTGTATACACAGTGGGCGGCGGCTATGCCGTCTGCCACTGTGTGTACACACAGTGGGCGGCGCGGCCGCCACTGTGTGTATACACAGCGGCGCCCGGGAAAACCCTTCCTCCACCGCCTTCTTCCCACATGGAACCCTCCGCCTCCGTACCTGCGATCTCTCTCTCCCTCAAACAAAATAAGCAATAAAATATAGGGGTTTAATAAACCCTAACCCATTTCGGGTTAGGGTATAAAAGGGTAAAAATAAAATAAGACAAGTGTTATATATAAAAATGCAACCCTAACCCAATTTCGGGTTAGGGTTAGCATTATAAGAATTATATATATATATATATATATATATATATATATATATATATATATATATATATATATATATATATATATATATATATATATATATAAATGAATATATTTATATATATATATATAAGAGATTTAGATTGGTGTATTATAATTTGATTTTTAATTTCACAATGAGGGTTAGTATATAAGAATTTATACTGTGATTTTATATATATATATATATATATATATATATATATATATATATATATATATATATATATATATATATATAAGGAATTTTAAATTGGGATTTTTTTAAAGTTAGATTTTAGTATATAATTTGGGGTTAAGTTTATAATTGAAATATTATGGAAATTTAAACCCTGATTTTAATAATTGAATTATTATGGGATTTTAGACTTTTAATTTTAATATATATAAATATGGGGTTAATTTAATAATTGAACAATTATAAGTTCCCATTCCGTAGAAATTTAAATTTCAATTGATTCAAGGGGGTTAATAATATAGGACTATTATAGTTGGATAAACTATACGTTTAATCCAGCAATATATTTAATTAATCAATGGACTTACCCCCCCCATGTAATTGGACGATAGGAAAATTTGAAAGAAGGAATTTGTAAATTTAGGAACCTTTAGCCCTTGAGATCGATTTTTGGTCGGATTGAAAATTAATTGACAAAATCAAGGGGTTTAGGGAAAATCAGAATTGGCCTTAGCTCATTGTCGGTTTTAGTGGGCAAATGACATTGTAGTAATTCGAAACCCTCATCGGGTGGATGTGTATAATAAATTTTATAAAAGTATCAAATAATCATTAGCAATATCATTATATGACCTGGAATGATTTAATACGTCAAGATAGCCAATTTTCCCTTGATTTAATTAGCGGCAATTTGTCTTAGGTAATTGAGCTAGCTAACTAATCAGAATGCAAATTAATCTCCACCAATCAAGTCACTCGCTCGAGTTGGTTATTTAACTTAACCGTAGTAAGTAAGTTTATTTACTTCCTAGATAAGACAAAACTTTAAATGCAGTTGTTATGTAATAGGATTTTTAGCGAGTTCATGACGTCAAAAAAAATTCGTTGTTCCGTTTTTGTGCCCTAAAGTTTTGGGCACGACAGATAAGTATGAATCAAAGGGGGAGAATGAAATACCCTAACCCTTTGTCATTGTGTCAAAGGGGGAGAAATCTATCGGTGCCGAAGTCTTGCAGTGAGTTGACATCAATGCCAAAGGGGGAGATTGTTGGCATTAGGTTGTCATTGATGTCAACTAGTTTGGCATGGTCACCGGTGAGTAAGTAGTAGTGACCGGTATGGGTGAAGTAAGACATATAATGATGTAAACCAATATGTTTGTAAGCAAACAAAAAGGTAGGTTACCGGTACACATGAAATGCATCATCTACCGGTAAAACAGGACCACCGACAAGGCAACACAAGCAAGCAAAAGAAGAACTAAATGTTGTGAACCGGTATATGCAGAGTAGTTTAATGATGTCGATAAATGGACTTAGTAGTTGGACCAGCATATTTGATGGAAGGCCAAGTTGATCCACCAATAGAGAAGAGGTCACCAGGTATGGAGGACCACCTGTGAAGTTAGGTTATACCGGTAAGGTGAGTTGAACCGGTAGTCAATCTTGGTCAGTGAAGGATGTCAAACCGACATAGCAAACCAAGCATAGGTGGATGTTGACAAGGATGACAGGTGGAAACCAGGTGGCGATCACGAAGAGGTCGGTGAAGTATTCATCAATGTAATAGTCAACAAGCAATTCGACTTTAATGAAGAACCCACAAAGCATGGGAGGATGGCAAAATGTTGCGGCTCGAGGAAGACAAGGTGGCAAGATGATTGAACTGACCCTGCAAGAAGATCTAATCTTTGTACCCGCTTTCCAAAGGAAACAGTCGAGCCATTAATGGCGTTTGACAGAGAAACGAAGAAAAGCATGTCACAAACATCCTAAAATAGAAAACGCACATCGAAAAGAAAGGAGATGGCAGTGTTGTTTGGTGTGATGCAGATCACCATTCTAGAAAAGCAGTTCGGATCAAATCTAATACGGATTGAGTTGGTGAAGGTTACACCTAACACGACACCGTTTGAATGCTTCTTTGGTGGGAACCATAAAAGATAAATATGTCAACTTGAGATTGAAATGTTTAGATGCTAGATGCGAGGTGTGAGAGAGAAGTGAGCCTAAGCAAGAAGAAAGACTATCTGCCTTAGAGTAATTTCTCAGAGAGTTACAGTGTGTGTTAGCAGGCTGAACCAGTGAGAGGGTCTAACCAGTAGAGACAAAGTAACTAGCAAATTGTTGCAGTTCTAACAGTCAAGCGAACCAGTAAGGAGTGATTGGTTAGGAAGGCATCCAAGAGTGACACTGTGAAGTGTGAGGCTGAGAGAGAGAGAGAGAGAAGAGAGGTTGGGAGTAACCGATGAGTGATCAGAGAGAGTAATCTGATAACCGGCAATATGAGAACCAGTGAAGAAGAGGAGGTTATTAACCGATAGAAATCAATTGATCAGGTGTTGCAGAACTCATTTGCAACTAGATGCTATCACTGTATTAAAATTGTATTTTATCACATTACACTAAGTTGGTGCTTAGTGCAGGGGTTGGCGCTCCTTGGGTTGGTGCCCTAAATCAGTAGGGATTGGTGCTCCTTGGGTTGGTGCCCTAAATCATTGTAATTTGTTATTTCATTGTGAGGTTTGATTGGAGCAGTAGACTCCAGCAGCATTTATCGCCAAGGTTTTCCCATATTGGGTTTTCCTCGTACATTTAGTGTTGTGGGTTATGCATTTGTGTGTTTGGCTCTTTTGATATCCACTCTTATCTTGCCGGTTTGATTGTTTAGTGTTTAGGTTGTTAACCAGTACTCAAGGATTGGTTTATAAGGAAAAGACTCAGTGGTACATTGTGTTCAACAATATGCTATTGTGAGGCAAGGAGAATCAACTATATATGCAGTGAAGTAAACCTTGATCTAGCATCATATACATGCAAGTAAAATAACTCTATCATAGCACATAAATATGTAGACATTATTAAGTCAACCCAAGATAGGGTTTTGAAACACATTTATTATACAAATCATACACCTAATTAGGAGAGGGACCAAAGACATCAAGAAACAAGGCATCGTAGATACACATTCATACTAATCAAACCATTAGAGATATCATCATGAATATGATTTGGTGGAGATGAGGTTATCATGATAGATTGCATACAAAGGAGTATCATCATGAATTAAATTTTGTGCATCCATCATGAATGAAGATAAAGGACAAAAATGATGCCTTACAAATTATTTTAAGGTATATCTAATATACACAATGCAACAAATTTTGACCCTAAATTAATATTGATTTGAGATTAGTAAATATAAAAGAAAGGTTTAGAAAGTGTCAATTCTTAATCAATTTTGAGATGTTAATATGGTTTATTTGACTATATGCAACAATTGAATATAGAAGTTTATAATATAATATCCTAGCTAAAGAATTTCATTGACCTGATTTTGTTGCATGTTTGTTTATAGATGCAACCATGCATGGTTATGTACTAGTGTGCAATGATCCTTTCTATTGTGATATGATCCTCTCATTTGTTGTTGTAAACTACCCAATGCATGCTAGTGAAGTCATTTTCTTTAAGGACCCAATGGTGGTAAAAATCACCTTGAGGGGTCTATTATAAGAGGGTTGAAGTCTGAAGTTATTTCACTTGGAGCTAGACCCCTTCAATCACTTTCAAAAGATTAGAAGATGTGATATAAATGTAGTGTATTCATTTAGTATCTAGATCAAGGTTAGTGCACTGTCATGTGCTTCAATACTCCTGATTCGATATTTACTTTTGATAATTACCATATGTGTAGGATACGAATTATCTTTAAATATGACATTCTAGGTGCTAAGTTCATATATCTTAGCAAGCAAGTTAGCACAAAACAATCCAAATAGCCACAAGGGTTATCTCGAGATGGCTAAAAAGCATGTTTGAATTTGAAGGATGTGAAAACAAACACAATTCACTCTAGGGGGAAGAATTGCACTTGCGATCCATTGTAAGATGAGAAAATAAGTATGATTTAGAATAGGTCCAACTCATTAGAGCTAGAAAGTTGATGTTGAATAGATTTTCTAAATGTTCTATGTATGAAAATAAATTCAATAAGCAATAAAATTGTATATCATAGAATAATATATTGGAGGGTATAAATCAAAGAATCTGAAAACTAAATTTAATAGTAATAATCAATTATAGTATGCCACAATAAATATAAATCTATAGTTGGGATCCTTTTTATAAATCCCTAGGATCCTTCATTGTACATTGTAGTTGAAGTAGTTGTTTTTATGTTTCCCCAATAGTTAGTCAACGGTCTAGAGATCAGAGGTAGGGATGAATTAAAACTGTGTAAAAATAGTGTCCCTTAACTTTTCATTTAAACCTTTGCCAACATGGAGATAAAGCTCAATTCACTTGCACCAAGATAGTGCCCTCCAAACATGACATTCAACTATAAATTTGTGCCACAAAAAAATTATTTTTTATCGACACATCTAAAATGTTAATTGTTTCTTCTAAATCCAACTTGACATGTAAGAAAAATAAAGCTACATAATGCCTCTATTTATCAAGAACGCTAGATAACTTGTTGAAACTTCTGTGCATTTGCAGCACTAATAGTAGAAACCTTTATATTTAAACTTGAGATCCACCGTCTTGTATTGATTGATCCATAAATAAGGTATGCTAATTATCCATGTTAATTCTCTTTGAATTAAGAAGAGATTGGGGAAGACAATTTTCTCTAGCTACCTATCCTTTAATGTTTCAAATAACTTCAATCAACACCTTATCACCAACAATCATCCTCACCCTCTTTATGAACATATCTCTGCTCATTCTTCCTACCTTCTACCCAGTGTATAGATGTTCTAATAATTTAGTTTTTCAATAGTAAATCCATAAATGGCATGTGACTCGAGCTATTGATGATTAAAGAGCAAATAAATAAATTGACAAGGATTATGAAGGACAAAAATATGAACAATCAAAGACACCAAAATTTATAGTGGTTCACCATAAAAGACTACATCCACTTCAAAGCAAGGGAGAACATTATATTATATCTTTGTTTCATTATACATACAACAACACTATTTATTCTAGCAACTAATTACTATATTATTATAATATGCAATCATAATTATATGTCTTCATAGAATGTGAAAGGACAGCAACTAAAGGAAGACCAACTGACAGTCTATTGGGCTTCATCTACCAACAATCTCCCACTTGAAATCAAACCAAAATTACAACGAGGCTGCTTAGAGATGCTCCCCTACCTCAAGCCTAATGTCACATCTTAACCTCGAGAAGCTTTGCAAGACTTAAGCTTCTCCAAATTTTGTTCAAGAACACTTTGAATAAATCTTTTCCAAGCTATATCATGTTGAACAAAACCTAGCAGCTGAACATCATGAAGATCATCTTGTTCTTATGTATAGCACAGTCCTATGTACAGTATTTGATCCTTAATTGCTCCAAATGCTTTCTCCCTCACAAGTCCAGCCTTGCCTAACTTAACTGATATCAATTCCTGAAACCTCGAAAATATTGGTCCACATGTTGCAGTTACAATCAACTCCAATTCCACTCCACCAACCCATTTCACTATTGGCAAGCCCCGGTACATCAACAAATGCCTCATCATCCAAACCCCAATAATGGATGACAAGAATTGCTCCTTTAATCTATGATTTTGTTCCCAACTCCTTGCCAATTTTCACATTGTTCATCCCAATATCCTCTTTCACCTCAATCTTGCTCATACTAGGGAGGGTGGCCTAAATGATGTGGGCATCGATGCTTCTCCCACCAGTTAATATATGTATAGGTCATGGAAATTCATTGAGAAATATATAAATCACCAGAATTTACAGTCGTTGCCTTCAAAGGCCTCTGAATACCATCAATAATATTACCCAAAATTCCAAGTCCAAGCTTTACCAATAGCAGCTTGTGTGTCCACAAGACGTTGTCATTGACCATTAAACCAAACAGTCTCTTCATAAACTTGTGAAGTGGTCATCCGGCTTTAATTCTCCCTCCATCTTGACTCTCTTCACTTCTCCAAGCTCCGGAACTGGCTTTGGCTCTTTAATTTCCATGGCCATGGCGAACACCTCAGAAGCAGGTGGGATCTCCGTTCGGGTGAAATTTTGGTTTCGAAAAACACCTCTCATTTTGTTCATTTTTTCTCTAAATGTTTCTCTATTAGATCTTCTAGAACCCGCAATACTTCCCTTCCACCACATGGGAATTCATTCTCCTTCAAATCAATCTGCAGATCACTTTTAGATTTTCCCTCATTTTCCAATACATTTATTGGCGAATCTACACCTCCTCCAACCTTGGCAACCACAACACTATCAGATGCCAACATGTGAAGGTATTCCTTACTAAAGGCTTCCAAGAATCACTCACCCAATGATTTGATACTAA
This sequence comes from Cryptomeria japonica, assembly GCF_030272615.1. Taxonomy (NCBI): domain Eukaryota; kingdom Viridiplantae; phylum Streptophyta; class Pinopsida; order Cupressales; family Cupressaceae; genus Cryptomeria; species Cryptomeria japonica. The sequence goes on along the minus strand of NC_081414.1, from coordinate 650,339,730 downwards.
TTGTTGATAATTAAAGAGTAAATAAATAAATTGACAAATGCTTATGAAAGTCAAAAACACAAACAATCAGAAACGCCAAAATTCATAGTGGTTTATTACAAAAGACTACATCCACTTTAAGGAAGGGAAGAACGTTATATTATATCTATGTTTTGTTATACACACAACAACAATTTTATTCTCTCAGCTAAAAGCTATGTTATTACAATATGTCCAATGTCTTCGTAGAATGTAAAAGGGCAGCAGTTGAAGGAAGACCAATGGGCAGTCTATTGGGCTTCAACTACCAACACGAACTAGGCATCCAGGCAAACTCTCTTCTAGGCACACTCGTTTTCTTTGTTGGCGTTTGTGCAAGGTTCCATCTCAGAATCAAAAAATGCAATAAGTACTTGAGCATAGTACAAATCACTCATATTTTTGCAAATATAAAAAGTTTTGTATAAAACAAGTTGCCTTTAAAGTTGAATGTTGGAGATAATAAAGAAATCGATTGTGCATTTTATGGGTGGTGTAGACATTTATGCAAGCTCACTTCACAAACTCTAAAATAAACAAACTATTTGAGATGATCAATAGAACTGCAACTAAAAATATGCAATCAATCTCTTTCCACGAAATTGTATGTTATACACTCCTTTGCTTCACTTTTTCCATTGTTCTTCCATGTTTGTTTCTTTGTTGTGGGAACATTATATTTAATTAGATTCCCAACACACTTTTTATGATGTGCAATAGAAGTTAATTCTTCACTAAATAATTCAGTTGCCAACTTTTCCTCATCAACTTCAAAAGCTTTTCATGCCCGCTTGAGCTCCTCATTCATTGTAAGCAGCCCCATACAAACTAAGGCAACTACAACTTTACAACAATGGAGGCAAACGACAGCTACAACTTTACGACAACGGAAAAAATGACTATTGGCTAATTTATCGGTGTGTGATACTATTCCAATGTACCCCACCTATAAAAGCCTATCAGATAATAAACTAATTAATCTATCAAATATTTAACTCTTGAATTCAATAATTAATTTATCAGTATAAGTCAATTAAATTTAAAACTTAGATGAGGCTTATCAAATATTTAACTCTTGAATTCAATAATTAATTTATCATTGTAAGTCAATTAAATTTAAAACTAAGATGAGGCATAAAAGCCTCACAACATCCTATCAATTCAATGCCCTACAATTTGACTAGTACTGGACCTTCATCTTTATTGAGGTTCTTCTCATGACACAAATTTATTGATTTTCCTTTTATGTAATTGCATTACATGAGATCACTTTCACATCCTTCGACATATCACTTCTGACCTAACTTTAATTATTCTTTGTCTCACCAATGTAATTAGTGTCATGGTCACCCCACTTATTATGGTAAACTCTACCTTGGAAGCTTTTATTTTTACAATCTTTTGCCTTCTAGTGTTTGATTTTTGTCATTGATTAACCTTGGATATGTAAATTACTAAAAAACATTATTCTACTCAACATTTGAATGTAGCGTACTTGGCATGAAAATGCCTTTCACTATACAAGAAAGATTCGAACGAATAGCTGGTTAGATGCATATGACATGAATCGAAGTACACGTGATTACAACATGACAAGAAGGTTGTTGTACCTAATGGCATCCAATATTTGGTCTTAAATCAATCTCTAATTTTAATATATCAAGGTTGATAATGTAAATAAGAAATGTATGTAGTAGTAAAACATTTGAAATCAATTTGCCTTAAAAGTTTCTAGGAACAAGTGAGTCAGTGAAAGCTTACCTAGGTGAGCAAACATAAATAGGTAGTCATGTTCTTCAAGTTAAATTTGTAAACGATGCAAACCACAAAAGTCATAATCCAATGGTAGAAACAAACTATATTAACAATCCCAGACCAAATTAATTTTCTACTATGAAAACAAAGCATCAATGAAAAGTAACAAATTAAATTTCGAAATATTGTTAGCTGTAATAGTACTTTTTGTAATCTTATACATAAAGGCTGATCATATGCTCCTACAGATGTGTGATCCCCCATTAAAAATTTAATTGAGAACATGTTCATGTGAAAAATGGCAATTAATTTTGTATCAAGAAAAGCCATTAATATATTATTTTATAATAAATTACAGGAAACCAAAAATACAATTGTTCACCCACCTTGGATCTATCCACAAATGTTGCAAGATCATTCTTTTATGTTACCATGTTTCAAACCTTTCAATAAAGTCTATCAACCCTCCAAATATCAGTGAAAATATTAAAAAATACTTAGGTAGAGATGATACATAAAGGTTGTTTTGTTTTATAATAGGAAACCAAAAATATAATTGTTCACCCACCTTGGATCTATCCACAAATATTGCAAGATCATTCTTTTATGTTACCATGTTTGAATCCTTTCAATAAAGTCTATCAACCCTAAAAATATCAGTGAAAATATTAAAAAACTACTTAAGTAGAGATGATACATAAAGGTTGTTTTGTTTCAAACATAGATGAGATTTCCTATTCTTAAAGCCACTTTTCAGCCTCACATAACTTCTTAAGGAAGGAATGCTTACAAAAAAGAGATACACTATAGTAGAATTTTCAATTATCAGTTATATCACAATAGTCATCTTGTATGTTGCCATAATCTGCTATAATCCATTATCTAATGAGTTTATTTAAAGCAACAAAATAAAGAGTCAATTACAAAAAAGAAAAGAAATTAGTCCAGAACTAACACCAATAGTTGGCATAAACTGCTACATACAGTAACATAAAACCTATACACTCCCTGAGGAATGACTAAATCGAATCCAACTTCTCAATGCATTTGTTAAATAGAAGAAGATGTGACACTGGCATTCAGAAGATCACTTGAAGTGATGTGTAAAATGATCCTGCAAAGCAACAAATGGCATCTAGATTAGTTCACCCAAAAATGATGACAATATAGTAGGCAACTGTATATCTTACTGTTTGAAGACTTACAGTAGGGGACTATCTTCCAGAGCTGATTCTCCCCCTTCTTCCACTCCCAAAGAACTAAAGGGTTGCCATCTTTGATGCCTCCTGATTTCTTATCCCCATGAAAAGCATCCACATTTAAACGAATATTGTTAACTTGTCTCAATGTTCTGTATCCTTGGCCCATATCCTCACTCATGGTCCATAGAATAGACTCATCGAAGGTGTCTGGTCGATATTCTGTCAAAAGAACCTGGCAGCGTTCATCTAAATAATTACTTGACATAATATTTCCCTGTACCAAAAATTAATATCTTTGTTCTTCTAGTATTAAATTTAAAATTCTTCCATTCATTATTCTGGACTGGAATTGCAATGGTAAAGATTCACTTCCAACAATGTCAATATCAAAATCCTAGGGAAAACCTGCAATAAGTGCTTGATAACAAATGCATTATTTATTAATGCACATGCATGTTATGCTCTTTAGAGTATAGAAGGGCTGCTAATACACATCTGTACAGTTTTATGTCTATCAAAACTATAATATGCCATCTAAAACCACCTCTTTATAATTGAAGAAACTCTTGCTCCTCTATTAAAAATCAGAGCATTAATTCATATAATGAGAAAATTCAAATTGATTGTTCAGTTACTGTATATATATTCTTTTAGAAATTTTGGAGCAAGTGCGGGAAATAAATCATTTCCAAATCCTTATTGTAACAATCTGTGTGCAATCCCATTGGAAAGTCCCATACACCTCCTGCTCCAGTCACTCAATCTGCTATCGGCTTCAGTTCAGCTTCAGCCAAAATCATGTGGTGGCTGTTCAACATTTGGCTTCTCTGCCTTGTCATTCCATTGTTTCCTCTACACACATAGATGGGTTCTGTATGGAGGAATCCCCCTCCCCACTCTTCTTGTTCTAAGGGCTTGGATGACAATATTTCATGGACTGTTATATAAAGGCAGAAGAAAGGTCTTCCTAAATCTATCTCAGAATCTCATACTAGAATTATATGCCATTTGTAGGTTATCATTAGGGGTGCAAAGAATGGTGTCACAATGTGCAACAGATGGAATCTACTGCCTATACTTTGGAGTTGCCAAGTATATATGTCTAGAGAGATGGTAGTGATTGATCATACACGACTTCATATGTCGTGTCATGCCCTATCCTAAACCCTAGGGCAACCTTCATAATTCCTGGTCGCAGCATTCAAAAAACCCCAGCCAAACACTAGTTGTCCCTTAGTGTAGGCAAATAAATGTATGGGCCAACCCTAGGGAGGAGAAATCAGAATGTGGACCGACTCAGAAAAGAAATAAAGAATGAATATATAAAATGAGCATCTGCAGGGTTAAGGCTGTCTAGAATTTAAGAAGGTTAAATATTAATCAAATTGAAAGGGCCAACTAAGATATGAACAACGAATTAATTAATATTAAGATAAAAGCAATTGAATAAGACCAACCCAGATGCTCACCGACCCCATACTCAAAGACATATATATATGACCAATGCATAGGACAATTCCTAAACCTGCACCAGTATACAGCAATCCATGGATTAAGGCATTGATTATTATAAATGATTAGCAGAATAAGGCAGCAATCTGTTTGTGAATAAGAAAGAACTCCTTAAGGTAGCAAATGATTGATATCTCCGCACAATGAACAGAAACCAATCCTTAGATGTCATGCCCCCCTCAATCTAACATTGAATAAACAATAAAATGAAATTGTCTTACAAGTTGTAAGACTTCGCAATTATAAGAATTGAACAATCCACACCAGCCATGAAGAATGAAAGATGTTATAATGAATTGTTTACACTTTCCATTGTCCGCAATTTCACACTTGTTGACCAGCGAATTGCTAAATATAAGGAATATCATTAAAAGGTGGTTCAGTTACCTTAAGGGATATTGTTAAGGAAGGATTCATTAAGACCAAACAATGCAATTAAAAACCAGTAGTTAAATATGTGAATTAAAAACTAGTAGTTAAATATGTGAAAGGTAGCGACTAAAGAAGGAAAAGATGCCTCTTGCAAACAGTGAAAAAGTTGGAAAGGTCATGACTGCCCAACATCAATCGAAGGATATAAAGGACCATTCCTGCATTCCAGAACAAGGCATCGAAGGAATCAGATTTGGCATTCTATAAGATATTGAAAATACATACCAGTTCGATTCAATACTATAGTTTGATATGACATTTCTGTATATGACATAGTAAATACTGTATACATGTGTATATATCTCTGCATACTATCAACTAACCATACATTGCTGTTTATGACTGCTTATATAGCATAGTAAATATTATTTGTATCTGCTCACTACTGATTAATGATTTGCTGTTACTTATGTCTGATTATCATATGTAAAACACATGCAAAATACTGGAATTCTTTACATGTTCTGAATGATTATTAAAGTCAGCCATAGTAGAGGAAATGAGGGATTACAAGCGGGGTACAGCGATGGGGTACTCTTCTAGGTACGCCACCTCATGGTGGTGACCAAATGGTTCATGAGGGCAAGGGGGTACAAAGGGTAGTGCCTTTGGGCTCAGAAGAGATGGGCTTGCGGGGCACCCTGTTGTGTCTATCATGGTAAATTAACACACCAAGAAGTCCAATCATAGGAAGTGGGAAATGGATGGAAAGACGAGAGGGAACAGTTGTGTGACACCTCGTATGGATGCCATAGACCACATGAGGCTAAGAGGGATGGTATATCCGCTCTTGGGCCCAGGGTAGAGGACCCAGGACACCCTATCAAAGTCACCTTATCCTAGCTCTCCTATGGTTGAGCTTCCCCAAACATACTTAAGATATCTTATGATTAAATTGATATTTCTGATATATGCTTAATGTTTCTTAATTAAGAACTGTTTTATGAATTATTGTTGTAAATGGTTCCTAACCTGTTTTGCAGGTTTTCAATCAGGTGAAAGATATTTCTAACCCTGCTCTTGCTCATTAGGAATTGTGTTTTAGGGCAAAATTAGGGTATTCACAAAAAGAGGACATTACATTAGATCAGCAATTACTAGGAGAAATAGTAGAATGACAACGATTCCCCTTTTAAGGAGGAGCATTGACTAATATTTAGGGAGACAACATCATAACAATTGATGACTAATAATTAAAGGCACTTAAAGCAGTGATTAGTTCAAATTGTGAAGGGACGTTATTGAGAAAGGGTGTGACCCTCCTGTTGGTATAGCAACCACCAAGAGTTGTCTCTCTTCAAGAAACACGAGGATATAAAGGTAAGTGATCATCATAGAAGTACAAAAAACAAGATGGATCAGCACTTCAATAGAATCTGCAAACTCAATATATATCAGTGATCAGCAATATATATATATATATAGTAGTATGATATTTTGGTACGAAGAATAGTGCATTACACAATAGATTGGTTAATTTGTTAAATATCTTCATTTGATAAATAGAAAAATTCCAATTGCCTTTAATAAATGCATAATTAGTAATATATTAAGCATGCGTAACGACGATAAGATTTATTCAAGACCTACCACCATTAAACCATCCCATTATGGAGGGGAGATAGGATACATACAAGGAAGGCAAGCAGCATAAAGTCCATTCAAGTAGTGGTGACTCGAGAGGCACTGGCAGGTTCAGTTACAAGTGTCATTTTGTGCTTATGGGTTTGATGGACGGGTGTGCCTTGTATGATACCCCAGAGTACTTCAAGATGCGGGTAGGTTATTGGGGAAGACCTTAAGAAAATCCTAATCATATATTATATTTATTTTTTGATTGGTAAACGGCATAGCCAAGATATTTATATTGATAATTTGTCCATATACATAATAATGATTCTAGGTCCATCATTGCTCAAGAAAAAACAGAGCAGATTCATTTTTAGAAAGCAATTCTTCCTCTAAATAAATCTAAGAAACGAAAGAGTGTTTAGAGATACTTAAAAGGAGGCATCTGAAAGCATCTAAAGTCTACAGATTAAGGCCTATATTCTTTAAGCACCCTAATTCTTTTACATATTAGCCTAAATTCTTCAAAACAAAACAAAAACATTTCCAAAAAACAATTCATATCTGTATCAATCATTCATCCAGCCCTAGGCTGGAGCAACGACTCGAGCATTTCCACTTCCTCGCAGGTGACCCCTTCTTCTACCCGGCGCTCCCCTCCTCCCACGGCCATGGTCGCGTTGCTACGCACCCCGTTCGTTCATGGGTGGAAGAAAACCATTCAATATTGCAAAGTCCACTAACTCATCCTATCATTGTTCTCTGGGTCATCCTCCAAGAGCCACCATTTGAGAAATCTGATTGCAATTGCAGCGAATGCCCTGTGCTGCGTAAGAGCAGGCCCTTTAAGATCCAGGAGAAACAGATAGTAATTGATTACTTCCCCAAGGACAGAAAAGACAGTCATGTCTCCTGGACGAGGGATTCCAGAATCAAGTAGAGCACGATTCAGAACTGTTTGCAAGCCCCCTAAAACATCTTCATCAAACAATTCCCTTGTAATTGAAAGGACCTTCGCTTTATCAACCTGGTTATCAAGGAGGGATGTCATGAACCTTGAGGAAATATGAGTGTTGTCCCTTGAATATTCCTTCCCAGACAGGTGACCACTTCCCAGGATTAGCTTTACCGCCAAAATTATTGTCGGTTCTGGAATCCGAAGCAACCTTTTGAGTCTTAGGTCTGAAATGTCTCTGAAAGAGACTAGACGAGTTGTAGCAGTGAGGCAAATTGGGGTATCCGCCCCAAAACAGGAAATTGGCCACGGAAAAGCCCTCAAGATGAAACCGTATGTCTCTTCTTCCGCCATCATTTGAAAGAGGACCAAGGGTTGCTTAAGCTGAAAGGAAAACTCGAGGTCGAGAAGGCAAGAAGGGTGGAATGAATGACAACTAGGAAGCTGAAGCATGGAAATAATAACTGTCCTACATTCTCACACCTTTCAATAAGTCTTAAATGCAAAGAGCCTCAAGATGAGGAGCCCAATAGGGAGGTGGCAGGGGTACCTTCTTCCAGGCATTCAGAATTAAATCTCTGCCTTTGAGATAATGTAACCAAGATAACTCACGCACTCATCTTTATTTAGACGGCGTCCTCCTTGCTTTAAGACAGAGGTGGCGGATTTGAGTGACATCATAAATCTTTCCTTTATGCACGTGTTTTCGCTCATTAATTGAAATTTGACATCAGACACCGGCTATTTAGAGGTCATCTTTTAAGAGAAAAACATTTTATAGAGTCCTTTCCAGGTAGGACATGACTTGGCAAAGGAGCCAATAACTGCCAAATCAGTTGTTGCCATTCAAATATAAATTTGGTGGGAGTAATTTGATTCAAAAAGGGTAGCCGTTAGAAGAGGCAACAAGTACTACTACCGCCTGAATCCTGCTCGCCATTCAAAATTGCATTCCCATTGCCCAAGGATGAGTTTGAATCATCTATACAACCCGTAAGCGATTAATTAGTGTACTCATCCGCTCACCAACTAAGATTGATTCCTTCAACTGCTGTTTTGGAAAGGACGTCTGCTTTTGCATTTGCTTCCCTATAGACATGCTTACAGAGGAAATTATCAAACATGGACAAAGCCTCCAGTATCTTGTCCAGCAGTGCTTTTAGCCTCCAATTTGGAGAGTTCCTTGTTTTAATAGCATTGATTGTGATAGTTGAATCCCCCTCAACAACTAAATTCTTAATCGTTCGTCTGGAGCACTCTTTTAGCCCTAGCAATAAGGCCTTAAACTCTGCCATATTATTGGTATCCAGAGATGTAGGCATAGCCAACTTTCCTTTGACGATTCCTCTATGATCCCTCACCACACATCCTAAACCGGAAGCTCCTGGATTTCCTTTTGAGGCCCCGTCAAAGTTCAATTTTAACCAGCCAACTTTAGGAGGGGTCCAAACTGCACTACTTCTGTCAGTACTCTTCTTCCCAACATAAGGAGGAATCTTTATACCATTCCATTTAAACATGGTTTTGTCATCCAAATCCGTGAAGTCTTTATTCAAATTTGATGATAGGGCAAGTCTGCTGTTTATATTCTCCACAATTGAGGCTTCCAAAAAGGACAAAACTGACTCTAGCCTTCTAGGTTTATTATCAAATAGTCTTCTGTTGCGCTCTTTCAAGATTTCCCAAACAAGACATGAGGGAGAGATTTCCCAAAGCATGCTCAAGGTGCCAGGCCAGCTTTGGAATACTGAAACTATGTCATTTAGAAGGGTCGTAATTGAAGCAGTCACCAATGAGGAGGGACCTCAAGGAGATCAGTCCAAACCGGTCAGCAAGAGTAAACACAACAGAAACACACAGATATGACGAAGGCAATGCAGAACAGATAGTTTTTATTGCATGAAAGTTAATTACATCCAATCGGTAACAACTGGGTTACAACATACCGGCACACAGGCCTAGTAGAATAGATCACACCGGAACCTTAAATCGAAAGATCTATCTTCTAGACACAATCTATCTATCTGATACTTCTTGATTCTCTGATCGATTGCCTTCTAAAGCATGATTACAAATATATATATATATATCGATCCAAAGGATCCAATCGGCCCAAAAGGGATCAAAACCCGAAGAACAAGACCTAACGTGCAAAATGAACAAGGTCAGCCTCCGCCAAGAGATTCCTCCGGAAAATCCAAAGGATGAAACGTAGAAGGTCAGCCACACGCCAAGAAACATTGAGATCAACGTCCAAGGCTCCACAAGCTTCGGAATAGGTTCTGGTAGATCACTAGAATAGGTCTCAGGCAACCGGTAACAAAGGAACAACCAGTAACAAGAAACTATCATGAAAACCGGTAGTGATATCTTGTCGGAAAGTGATCCAAAAGAGATGCGGCTTGAAAGCAAGAAAGATGATCAAGTCTTCAAGTAGAATCCAACTCCACAGGATCTGGTGAGCCAAAACTGGGACACACAGAAAGAAAAATTGAAACTGCAAACAGAAAACAAAACAGGAAGGAAAATGTTTTTGGTTAATGCAAGATTGTTGTGAACCGGGGATGCTCCTGCATCAGTAATCCACCCTAATTTGGCACATAGCCATCTCCAGCACTTTGCTGAGAAAGGGCAGTTGAGAAGTAAGTGATCTACTGTTTCTTCTTGGGCTTTGCAAAGAATGCACCTAGATGGGCATGAGCTAAGTATAGTTATGTTTAGGATATTATATTAAGTATAGTTATGTTTAGAATTCTTTCAATAACATTGTGGAATTACATATATTTGCTCATCTATTATGATATTGATTAAAATTATCTTTGAAACAATGATAAAATATATGTTTATTTATCTATTGAAAACTAACCTGGTTGCAGGCTCTAAATCAAGGGCATTAATCTAGGCCTCATTTGAAGAATTATAGGGCAAATTAAGTCCTAATAGGGGACATCCTAAGTCACCAGGTTCGGCCGAATTTCATCCTTGAAGTTCGAAATTCGCCGAACTTCAAAATAAAATAAAAATTCGTTGAAATTTGCCGAACTTTTTTAAAAAAAAAATTTTTTTTTTTTTTTTTTAATAGATTTTTGGCCTTCTTCTGTTAATATTTTTTAAACACATCTTCTTTTCTTTGATTAAAACCCATTAACCCGTTCTTTCTTCAGGATATTTATGTCTATTAGAACCCTCAATTAGGATGAGAAAAAAATGCTGAAGATGATAATTGATTACCCAATCAGTGAGGTATTCCAGTATTTGGTGATTCTGTTATTCTCATAAGATGAGATAAAGATGTTACTTCCAATAAACCTTATTAGCAATTCATATGGAACCATCCCTCATATGAAAGATTGGTTGTTTTATAGAATATATCTGGCATATTTATACATATGGCGAACTTAATTCGAATTTTATACATTTCGAATTTTTCCCTCATCGAACTTCATTCGAATTTCAAAGTTGTCGAACTTCGAATTCGAATTCAAACCTGGTGACTTAGGGGACATCACATGGTGTCATCTAGGTTGTTGTGTGATAAGTGGTATTATATCACTATTATGCCAATAGTAACCATTTGGTCCAATGATGTTGATTGGAAACAAAGTACACTAAATAGGTTTCTGAGTAATTATTAATGATTTCAATTTGGCCATGTGTTTGTGCATGAGCTAATCTTAAGTTGGATGTCGTAGAATTGCAAAGGTTCTCTCCAAAAATGACTAGTGAAAATTGGATCATGATCACTAACGATAAGCAAGTAACGATAAGCAAGTATGCCATGGAGGCAAAAGATGTGGCTGATGAAGGTGTGGGCAATGGTGGAGACCAGAAAGTAATGGGCTAGGGCAGAAAAATAGGCATATTTAGGGAGGCAATCTACCACCACAAGAACGATTGTTATTCCTACACACATTGGAAGTCCTTCAATGAAGTTCATGGAGATGTCAATCCATTATAGTGGAGTCTCATATGTTTTTGAGGAATCCAAAGTGACTAGCAAAGGGTGTGGCATGGAACTCTAGGAAAAAAATTTTGGTATCACAAATACGATTCATCACAAATAATTGGGCTTCGAAGAGAGGTGATTAGACACTTGTTGGATGAGCCATTGAATGTGACTATCTTGCTAACGCTTGATGGATATCATTTAGCCAGGTAGGTGACGGTAATGATAAAGCTCTCAAAGCAAGTTGGTCTTCAAAATGGTGTGATAACACATCTACCACAACATTATCCTAGTATTGTTTGTAGGTAATCTCATAGTCATAGCCCAACAACTTGGTGACCCACTTTGTTACTCGGGAGAAGAGAGTTGCTATTCCAAAAAAAAAACTTAAGCCTATAATGGTGAATTTTAATGCAAAAGTGTCAATTGACAAGGAACATCATTTGTTGACTATGTGACAAATATAAGAATATGATAGGAAATATGTTGCAAATACATGAGAATAATATGCCATTTTGTGGGGAAAAACTTCTAATCCACTTCCAACATAAGACCTCCAATAGTCTTCAATAAGAAACAATACTCATTATGATAACAATACCCAACCACTAGCTCCTAGATATACCTAATCTTGCCTTGTCTACCACCCAGGATGACTTAAATACTTACCATAATCCCTAGGAAGACGTAGCTATAACATAAATTATTTAAGAGTAAGGTAACCACAAGCCAACTAGTAATAACCCCATATGTACCATACAATTAGGGGCATGGCATTTGCCTCCTCTTTCAAAAGTATAAGTTGTTGGTTCAAGTCAGGTGCGAGTACGAGAACTAGAACCCGATATAATGGCACAACAAAAAATTCCTTGCATACTAGTATGGGAATTTGTGTGTTTGATCAAAATTATAAATTATAAATTTATAAGAGCAGTAATACACATAATTACCAATAAATAGAATATTTAAATACTTCATATTCATAATTTGCAAAATGAATATACTCAAGTCTCAAAATGTCATTGCCCAAAAACAAAATCTGATTGCCTGTTTGTGTGTGTGTGTGTGTGTGTTCGAAGTTATAAATTATAAATTTATAAGAGCAGTAATACACATAATTGCCAATAAATAGAATATTTAAATACCTCATATTCCTAATTTGCAAAAATGAATATACTCAAGTCTCAAAATGTCATTGCACAATAACAAAATCTGATTGCCTGTTCTTATTACGATGTTCATTTTCCAAATGGGAATTACTGTTGTAGGTGGTGTGTGCATGGTATTACTAGCAATACATTTTTATTTTTTTTAATTGATAAATTACCCCTTTTAGCCACAAGGGAGACATAACTTTAGCTTATGTACCACAATTGAAATGTATGTATTCCATAAATTTATCCAGGACTTTTGCTTGGCCTCAGACACTGATGTATGTCATACCCTGTATTGTTGCTTGCATGCCATATATGTTACTCAATATCATACATTAACATGCCTTTCGAGAGTTCAAACCTGGGTTTTTAATGAAACCCCTTTCATTTTATGGCCTGACATTAGAACAAGGTTCGACTAGTACTTTAGTATTTTTGCCAAACTTCAAATTTTATAAGAGATATGAATCAATTGAATTGAATCTACAACTAAAAAGTCAACACTAGACTGTGCCATCAATCCTCATTCACATTAATTAAATTATGTTTTCTAAATTGCATGCTTTGGACACCATGATGGATTTAGTGCATATTTAAGTGGCAATGCAATAGCCATGGCCTGGATTCACCCAATTATGCCCAAGGTACTACCTAAGTGCCCAGGTTTGTTGTGGGTCCTTCACAAAAGGACCCAAAGTGAACCCAATCGCCCAGGTTGTACCTTAGTCATACCTGGGGCGATTCCTGAACCATACCCAACCAAAACTATATCAGTTCACGAATCCAAGATTTACCAACAGTACATGTGTTGATGTGTGTTTTATGACACTTCGAACGCAAAATAAAGTATTGAATACTCTATCCTCTCTTAGACAAAATCCTCTCAAATGCTAAACTGTGTGATCAAATGGAATGACTCCAAGGTTCCAAATGTCAGGTCTTGAGGCGCTCTTGGATAGACTCAATGTGTATGATGTGATATTGTTGAAATCACAAGGGGTACTTATGTTGAACCTGAATGTTTGAATGCTGCTGGAACATAGAATTTTACTTGACTTTAAGACAGAAGGCAAAAGAGATAGGGTTTAGGGGGTCCAATCTAATTCCTAGAATGTAAGAGACTGTGATTCATGAATGATTTAGTGAAATTTAACCATGCTTTGTTTCGCCATGCAAGAAACAACTAAGCAAATCTAGTGCGATCTTCTAAGGAGAGCAAAATGATGTTCAAATTATACCAACGGCATAGACACCATCAATGTGACACATATCAATGAGTGAGTAGCAATCGAAGTGTTGGTGTACGTTTTATCATATACCGAACATTAGAATAAAGTACCCAAAGATAATTTATCCTCTCTTGAACAAAATCACCGTGTATGCTAAGATTGCTAGAAGATCATATGGTGATTCCAAGGCTTCTTTTGTCAGGTCTTGACGTGTGGATAAGCTCAATGGGCGTTGTGATATGTTGGTAATACACAAAGGGACTTACGCTTGAATTGTTCAATTCACAATGAAGGTTTAGACAATGAAGCTCTATCATTTGGGACTTGGATCATGGAAAAAAACTGAAAAGGAGACAAGGGTTTAGAAATTCTAATCTATTCCTAGGAATTCAAGAGACAGTATTGACTAGGTGATCTCAATAACCACACTTTGCTTCGCCTCACTTCGGACAACTACACAAAGCAGATGCAATCTTCAAGGGATGTGCTTATGATCGGAAGTTAAGCATACACAAAGGAAAGCTCAAACTAACTTTACACAATGAACAAAAATCATCTGTCCATCAAAAGTATGAGCGAGAGATACACCATAAATCAATACTTAACCAATCTTGCATTCATCTAACATACATGAAATAAATTCTAATCTATTGTGTTGAAGAAATTGAAAACCTTGCCAATCATTCAGATAAAAGAGACTACAAGGCCTTAAGAGAAAGCACACAAGTAATGTATTATCCAAAAATGACCTTCTCGCAACAATGTATCAAAAACCTCACACTCTCCAAATGAGAGGAGGCAACCTTATATAGGCACACAGAAAGTTTGAATGGCCGAGATCGAACAATGATCAAGGGCTCAGATTGAAAGATCAAAACCCTAATTAGGGTTTGTTACAACAAACTACCCCTCGACCAATGAGAAAATTACATTTGGGAACACTTGCCCTTCTTGCTAAATATGAACCAACAATGAAAATAGAAGGTTGTTGCATTGTTAAGTGTGCCCTCTAGAAGCTTTTGTGGATAAGTTAGGTTCATTGAACTTGGACATGTTGACTTGGAACAATCTGATTGGTTGGAAGATGACGAGGCACCACCTCAACGTGTTGGATGTCTTCCTGAATTCTCCAATTTGTGTGAAGAAACTGTCTAAGTATGGAAATTTGTTTCTTCTTGTCATCATCCGATTCTAATTGGAAGCTTGTCTTTGTCTCTTCAAGAAATGAAATCCTTCAAGAAGTTGTCCTGATTGCTTCCATAGGTCTAGGATTGTAGATAAAATTCCCCAAGAAGTCTGAAATTCTTTTCATCAAGTCCGAGGACTTTTCTTTCTTGATGCCTTGAGATTCTTTCAAGTGCCTTGAATTTGGAGAAGAATTCCTTTGTGAAGTATTTCTCATACTTAGCCAAATTTTGGCCATCTTTATGCTCAGACAAACCTTGCTCATGGTCTTGTCTTCAATTCTGAATTTGGCTCGAACTCCATTTGTGTTTTCTGCGATGATCCCGCCTTAGCTCTCATCCATGTTCTGCAAAACCAAAAGAAAATTAAGTTAAAATTCTTACTTTGAGGGAACATTTTGAAGGTTTGACGGCAAAGTGTGTTCTGATTTTCCAATTCCTCAGAAGAGTTTTTGACAGTTTGCAAGCACTTAAGAATTTGGAAATGTTCAGGGAACTTGATCTGATTTAAGAATTTGGAATTGAAATTGGTCCTCAAGAAACCTGAAAATGAAAAACTCAGTCCCCAAAATCTATGAATTAAAGTTGAAATCAGATTCGAATTCTGGAAAATATGTGAAAATCATACTAAGTCCTGAAAATCTCCTCCAAAACCTTGAAAAGTAGATTGAAAATCACCGAAGATGCCTTGCATCTTTATCAAAAGGTAAGGAAACAAACTAGAATACCCGTCACCTTGAGAAATAGATGAAAACCCTTGTTTGTCCTCTCCTCAATGCCTTAGAAAAATTTTGCACTGTTCTTGACGCTCTGAAGATGCCTTAGAAAACCTTCGAAATCCTCTGGAAATCTGCACAAAAACTCTCAAAACTTGTTGAAAACTCTTGAGACCTGCCAAGAAAAACTCTTAAAATTCTCCTCAAGTTCAAACTTTCATCATGAATGAATGAATGACCATTTGTATAAACCTTCAAGTAGTTCGAATTTTTGCAATTAGAAACACAGCTGGTCATATTCCAATCTTGAACTAGTTTTGTTTCTATTTTTCTTCCATTCATCGAACCTAGATACGTCTTGTTTCTTTGTTGAGTTTAGTCTCTTAAGAAAGTTTCTATTTTCATTTCAGTTGAACTCAGTCACTTGGGAAAGTTCTGATTTTGTTTCTAGTTTGAGTTTAGTTCCTTGAGAAAGTTTCTATTTTCAGTTTGAGTTCATGAATCAAACTCCATCTTTCTTTCTTCTTCCAAATTTTGAAACTCTCTAAAACTTTCTTCTTTCCCTTAGTTCAAACTTAGGCAGATTTTCTTTCCTTCATCATGGTGGAGTTGGTAAAATATTTTCAAGGCAGGGCGGACTTCATAGATTGTATTCCATATGTGGGCAGGCTTGACAAAAGTTGTGCACCTCTGACTTGTTACTCATCCAATCAAGGGCGGACTTTGCCAAACTTTTGCACTACACATCCTGCCATGGGGCGGACTTCATCAATGTTGTGCACTTCATACCCTCTTCATAGGGCGGACTTTGCTCTTCATGTGACCAAGTCAAGGCGGACTAGGAAATACTTGATATCCTTAGCACACACCATGAGGGCGGACTTGGAGCAGTTCATGACCCATCACCTTGCAGATTGGGCGGACTTTGTTGAGTTTATGCCCCTCCCAACATGCCATTCTTCTTAGCTTGGGCGGACTTTGCTTGCTTCATGCCCCCATCATATTTGATGTTGGGCGGACTTTAATGAGTCTTGACCCAATTAATTCCATTGCTAGGCGGACTTGGAGAGATATGATCTCCATGGAAACCAAATTCAAAATCCTCATAACTTGGGCATTTCAACTTGGATTTTCTTGAAATTTGAAATTCATACTCCATTTACCCACCGAATTCCAGACAAAATTTGAATTTTGGGTGGAATTCTTGATCATTTTCAATGTAACTCGGAGCTAACAGTGCAAACCCTAGATCCCCTTTCCAAAAATAGAAAAAGCAAGCATCCCTAAAAATAGGAAAAACTTTCTAAAAATAGCCATTTCGGGGATCTTGCTTAAAGTGCCAAAAACGAAACTTCCTAAAAAATAGGAAAAAGCAAAAAAGAAAAACTTTCCAAAAATAGAAAGTTGTCCAAATCTACTCAAATCAATTGCAATCTTCGTCCTTCAGACTTTCTAGGCATATTGACGGCGTCTAGACTCTACTCTGACCATGGTTTGCACACATTAACTCATGACTTCAAAACTCAAACCACTCAAAACTGGTGTCGGAAAGGTTGCGAGACTCTAACAAAAACCCTAGAAAGTAGAAAAAAGGGAGGGTCCCCATTTGCAATGGGGCGATGTGTGAAAAAGGTCACAACACGAAGTTAAGCTCATGTAGAGAGTTCAGTTGACCACGCAAGGTACTTTACAATCAACAAAATTACTAGTACGAACATACGAATTTCACCACTAATCAACATGAAAATAGATGAGCAGTAGAGATCGTGCAAATGTTGAATCAACACATGAAATTCACCATATCTTTAATGAAAATGATATGCTTCTTACAACAAAGTCTTGGCAACAATCTCCTTTTCTCCTACTCTACTCTAGCTATCTCCTAAAATCTACTTGCTATTTAACTATATACTATTAACCTTTACAAATGAGAATACCGAGCCTTATATAAATAGCTCTTTACAATGAGTAGCTCAGATTGATTCACAATCAATGGCCGAGATTACAAGATGAAAACCCTAATTAGGGTTTGTTACACCCATTACATAACATTTAATACTTGGCCAATGATAAAATAATAATAAATAGGACACATGTCCTTCCTTGAATGTTTGACCAATGAATGATGAGGGTAGGTACATCGAACTTTGTGCACACATGTGGTAGTGTTGACGTGTATTTTGTACACCATCATACACAGAATAAAATACCTAAAGGCATCTTATCCTCTCTTGAGAAAATAGTCTCTAACTGCTGAAGATTCGCGTAAAGGATCAGTTAGGTAGACTCCAAGGTTCTTTGATGTAGGGTCTCTACGTGTGGACAAGCTCCAGTGGTATGATGTGATTTGCTGGAATCACAAGGGGACTTACATTGAACTTCCGATCTGCTTTGCTGGACACAGGCTCTTACTAACTTAGATTAAAAAAATGGAAAAAGGATAAGGGCGAAGAGAGGATCTAATCCTAATACTAAGAATGTAGGAGCAATGACTTGATTTTTTGATGAAACTCTAACTAGGTCTTGTTTTGACATCAATGGAACATCTACACAAGACTAGTGCGATCTTCTATGGGAAGCTTTATGATGTTCAAATTATCACCGCAGGCATAGATACCATCCAAGTTGATGCATATCAATGAAGAGGCAACAAATTGAAATTGAGCTTAGGCTGAATGATTCCAGTTGACTACGCAAGGCAAGTCTGCAATCAACAAACTGCTAGTAGTATGGATGTACGAATTCCACCATCAATCAATCACATTTCCTCCATTCATCTAATCATCTACCATCTAAGATTGAAGACTCAACAAGAAACCATGCAAATTGCAAGAAAAACGACATATTTCACCATTACTTCAATGAAAATGGAGTTTGTTTACAATCAATGGCAACAATTTCTTGCCTTGTCCTCCTATTCTACTCTAATTGCTATTCTATCAACTATATTCTAACTCTTCCAACTATTTACAACTCTCTCTAACCATCTAATCTCTCTAACTCTAATTCTCTTTTACAAATGAAATGTTTGGGCTTATATAGTGCCCACAATACAATTTGATGGCTTAGATCAATTCAAGATCAATGGCCAAGATTTTACAATGAAAACCCTAATTAGGGTTTGTTACAACCATTACATAACATTTAATGCTTGACCAATGATAAAATTGTATTGCTTGGACACATGTCCCTTCTAGAAAAATCGACCAATGGATAGCCAGGGTAGGTACATCGGAGTTTGTGCCACCTTCCATGAGTTAAGTACATTGAATCTGGTCATGCTGAGGTGGAACACACTGACTGGAGAAATGATGACTAGGACGCCACCTCATCTAACACTTGTAACTTGGTAGATATTCATCTTGATATTGTTGAGAAACTTGCTTTAATTAATTCCTCTGGATCTATTTTGCTTCTTCAACGAGCCCTTGTTCTAACTCCTTGCGTCCTTGATGTGCAAGATGATGATGTACTTGGAACGCTGGATTGAAAGAGGTCGCCCATGTCCTGGCGAAGACCGTCCTGGCGAAGACCGTCCTTGATTCGGCTTGATTTTCCTTGATGAGATCTCCATTTGATGCCTACACAACATTTCAAAATTAGAAACATGATTTTACAATACATAACATAAATTAGAGAGCAATTTTTTAGGAAACTTAATGATAAGTCCTTTATTAATCATTTCCTAAAAAAGACTGAGCTAAGGAAAAACAAAAATACAAAATTAAGGCAATGACAATCAACGTTCAAAATCAAAACAATAAATCCATATCACCATACCTCTTTGAGAGCTTAACTCTAAAATGCAAAATAAAGGAATTCGCCTAGGCAAAATTTGAAATTCGATAGTCTTGATGTGATCTTCAAAAGAACGTTCCTCTTATCAACTTCGCCACCCTTCAAGTCTTGGACGTGATTTCCTCTTCAAGTTAGCAATTTCGCCATCTTTGATATGTCTTTGACGTCCTAGGCAACTTCGCTCAAATGGAAACTTCAAGTTCGCCTCTCCTTTGGATAGTAGTTTCGCACCACCTTTGATTGAATTCGCTCCTCTTCTTGAATGATAATTTCGCCCTTCCTTTGTATGAAATTCGCTCCTCTTTTGCCTTCTCCAAGTTGCATATGAGAGATGATAAATGATGATGTGAAAATGAAATAAACACCTTCCTTTATAGGCGCTCACCTTCATATTGACCTTAGGCCGACTTTTTGCAAAATATAGCAATTAAAACGATTTTTAAATAAATAATAAAGGCCGACCTTGACAAAATAAACCCAAGCGCTCCCTTTTGATTTTTATTAAATTAATAATTAATTATTAAATGCCTTTATTTTTAATTAATAAATTTTGATTTTTTACAAAGGCAAAAAATAATTAATAAATACATACCATGCGCTATTTAAATGCTTTTAATTAAATATCGATTTTTTTTCTAGCATTTAAATAAATTTAAAAAATGTGTTTTAAGCGCCAAAATGAAAAAGTGAGAAGATACGTACCTCATCGCCCTGGTCCCTGACTGAGGGACAGGAGCGATCCATCAATTTGGTCATGATTCTTGCAATTTTTACGTCCAAGGTCTTCATCCTTACGTCCAAATCGCCATTTTAGCTGGGTCCTTTGAGTTAGATTGACTTGCATGTGTGAATGAGTGCCGTTGGATGTAATATCGCCCTGGTCCCTTCCTGAGGGACAGGAGCGATCCTAGTGTCCTGGCTCAAATTTGCAAACTTTTGATCTTTGTTCTTCATTCATTGTCTTCCAAAGGACGTCCTTGACCATGCCTATCTTTGCCTTGTCTTGGTTTTGACGGAACATGAGTGTTTTAGTAAAAATCGCTTTGGTCCTTGTCCAAAGGACAGGAGCGATATAGGCTCTTTGTGCAAATTGGTAGCATTTTAACGTTCAACACTTTGGTATATCACCTTCAAAAGACGCCTTAGACCTTTTACCATCTTGCAAAACCTTGGCTTGACGTAAATTTTGAGAGACTTGGCCAATATAATCAATATCGCTCTGGTCCCTTCCTGAGGGACAGGAGCGAACTTCAAGTTTTTAAGCTTGTCCTTGCGTTCTTCAACTTGCCATTACCTTCAATGCGTGAAATGACGTCCCTTGATTCCTCTTGGTGGCTTGATACTTGTTAAACTTTCAAAATCTTGGTCTTTATGGAAATTTCGCTCTGGTCCCTTCCTAAGGGACAGGAGCGAATTAGGATATTTTAGAGCAAATCCCTCAATGTGGCGATCCTTGTAACTTTGTGCTTGATGGAGATGCTTCGAAACGTCCTTGGTACCTTGTTCTTCGCCTTGGAGTGTCCTGATCTTGGAGGGACGGCAATATAATCATCATATCGCCCTGGTCCCTTGGAGAGGGACAGGAGCGATCTTGGCTTTGTATGCTTCACTTCACTTTGCTAGCTTCCAGATTTATATTCAACGGGTTCATAATGCGTCCTTCCATTCATCCATGCCTTGGAATCGGTCGTAACTTGGCGAGAAAATCATCTATAACAAAAATCGCTCTGGTCCCTTCCTGAGGGACAGGAGCGAACTTAAGCATTTTATTGTTTTGATCAAGTCTGGATGCTCTATCATGCTCATTTCGTCCTTCACCATGCCTTTGATGTCTCGATTCGTCCGAACAAGGTCAGGAATGGCTCAACTAATCATTTTCGCTCTGGTCCCTTGGTGAGGGACACGAGCGATTCGCCTTGGTCCCTTGGAGAGGGACAGGAGCGCTTTTCGCTCTGGACCCTTGGAGAAGGACACGAGCGAAATTTGACTTTTCGCACTCTCAATCAGGACAATTTTAATGGAATATAACATTTAAGTATAAGTGATCTTATACTTTAAGTTATATTCCATATATACTTTCAGGATGTTTGAGAGTGGTTTCAGACCTCCAGGAGTTATATTGCAAAATCTAGTTTTTGGAGGTTTTTTCAGTTTCCAGACTTAGTCAAATTCAGGATCAGGGCATTCCAGACTTAGCCAAATTTCAGGATCAGTTCCTCACTCAGGCCGGACTTGCTATCCTATGTGATCCCTTGGGCGACGCTTCAAGTTATATTCAATGGAAAGATCTCGCCTTTCTCCATCACTTCCAATTCGTAATTCATCTTGACCCTGCAGGAATAGTAAGATATTTGAAAACGAGCTCCCGTCCTTCACTGAGGGACAGGAGCGATTTTGCTCCTACAGGCCAAAATAACATGATTTTACACATTTTAACACTTCACAAGGCAAAAACAAATCATTAGAGATGCCTAGGATCAAAAATCAAAAAGTCAAAATTTGGTCAAAAATATTCAATCGGACAAAAATTCACATTTCATCTTCAACACTTAGACAAATTTAAGCTCTGCATCAACATTCCAATTTGAAAATTAGACCATTCTGGCGAATTCATTGCATTCAAAATTTGCATTCTAGAAAAGGAAGCTCAAAAGCTCTCAAAACGACTGGATTCTGGTCCGAAAAGACGGTAATTAAAACCCTAAGGCTTGACCCTAAATCCAGACAACTAACAAACTAACAAAACCCTAAAAAAGCAAAGCGAAAACGAGCAAAACGAGCAAAAAAAACATGGGTCCCCATTTGCAATGGGGCGATGTGTGAAAACGTCACAACAGGTAGTTATCCATCTCGTTGGATGAGTCAGGTGCATTGAATCTAGACGCCTTGACTTAGAATGATGTGATGAGGTAAGTGATGACTTCAACGCCAACTCAGCTTGCTCATCTTGTAACTCATCACAAGTGTAGGTGATTAAGGCATATCTCTTGATACTCAACATTTCCAAGCACCTGCATTGGTTGAGGTGATGGTGGGAGATATTCCCAAATTGCATAATCTCTCTGACTGGATCACCTTCACTTGAAGCCTCTGTTTTGGATTACTCTTTTTCTATACTGTCAATGATTGCCTAACATTTCCTTCATCATCAATATGATGTCTTTGAATATCTTAGCTCTTGATCTTACATGCTCATTGCTATCTTTTCATCCTTCATTCAACGTCATCCTTGAAGGTGTTGGTTATTCATCCTTCAAACATGATTCCTTCACTTGTGTCAGCTCTTTCTCCTTATTTGTAGTATGTTTCTTTAATCCTCCTTGATGCGATGTCCCTCTCTTACATCCATCAATGTGAACGCCTTGATGTGCTTGAACAACCCTTCAATTCATTGCTCTATCTTGACGTTAATTTTCATCTTGCAATGATGATTCTTTACTTTTTCTTGCAACGTTGATGAATATTGAGTGTTCATTATGTATGGCAATCCGTCACCTTGCCTCGAATGTGTTGGATCCTCCATGACATTGGTTCAGCTCCTTGCATTGTTATTGGTGAATCACCCATCTGCCTTCCTTGGATAGCCTGATCTCTCCCTAAAGTGGTGAATCTTTCCTCCACTGCCCTACATGTTTAGATCTTGATGTCATGGCAGCTAGTTCCTTCATTTGATCACCTACAACAACAAACAAGCTGGCATCAAACACGAATGATATATATATAGATTTCATACATTTTCCAAGTTTTCTAACCTGATATATCCTCCTAATGATGCTCTGATTTCTGACCTTGTGTCTGATTTTACTGATTTCAGGTCTGATTGGTGTTTCCACCAAGTTGTAGACAAATCAGTAGGTCCGATTTTTTTATTTTCAAGGTTTGATCTTAACTTTATAGGCCTGGTTCTTATCTGTTTGCCCCTGGCCGTGGATTCTTGGGGTCACTGAAAATGACCTTAGATGGGCGGGCTTTTGCCCCAACTGGAAATGACCTTTAGATGGGTTGTTCTTTTGGGCCCCTACTGGAACTGCTACATGCTTGGTCAGGTTTTTAGGCTCCTACTGGAAATGTTATAGAGGTGGTTGGGGTTTTGGGCATGCACTGGAAATCACAGCAAGGTGATCGGGCTTTTTAGGGGTCACTGACAATAACCTTATGGTGGTCGTGGATTTTGGGTGTCACTAACAATGACCATGAGGTGGTCATGGATTTTGACCCCTACTGGAAGTAACAACTTCCTCCCTTAACCATTTGTATCTCTTCATTGTTTTTTATCACTTGCAGGTTTAAACATTGATATCATTCTCACCTTAGCAGCACAAACATCATTGATGAAGGCAACTAGCAGCGCAATCACCTCTTTAGGTCCTTAGGCCGGGTTTTTGAGTGTCAAGTGGAAGTGGGTTTAAGTAGGTCGTGAATTTAACCCCCGAGTGGAAGTGATCAGCAGCTGGTCGTGAATTTCACCCCCAACTAGAAGTGATCAGCAGCTGGTCATGCTTTTAGGGGGCAAGTGGAAGTCATCTCAAGCAGGTCGTGGATTTGAAGGGTCATTGGAAGTGACTTCAAAGTATCAATGTAACTTGCTCAATGAACTCTTCAATGTGTTTCCACTCTTGTTCAGCAGATTTCACCAATCTCAAACAGTATCATCCTTCAAAACTTTAGGTATTCAACTTCATCCACTGTTGATCTCAGCAAATGGAAGGGGATGCATATCCTGGTCGGGCTTTTGACAGCCAACTAGAAATGCTCTTAAGATCGTTGAAATTTTTGAGGGTCACCGGAAGTGGCTCCAAAAAGCAAGTCGAGGATTTAGGGGGTCACTAGAAGTGACTTGACTTGTCCCATTTTGCTGTTTATATCACTTACTTCATCCACTTCAAGGGTTTTCCATTTATCTTATAAAAGTAACCTCATCATCAACAAGGTTTCTTCATTATTGCTTATGCCCTGACTACCCACTTTGTCCGACAATTCTCCACGCTTAGACTCAACATTCCTATCCTAGAACTTGAAAGCTGCACAGTGATGATCAAATGAAATGATCATCATAAATCGTTCATCACCAAGGCCTTGAGAGCTAAGATAACTCAATTCCATCTTAAAGAGAGAGACATGACTTAATCACTTCCTAACAACCTAAGGCACTGCACCTCCTACAAGCAAAAGGTTAATAGCTAAAGACACTACTAGACGACTTAAACTAAGACAACTAACCCAGAAAGCGAAAAAAGTAGGGGTCCTCATTTGCAATGGGGCAATGAGTGAAAACCTCCAACAACACAGTAACATAGCTCGACGCTTATTAATTGTGAACGCTTCAACATAAAAAAATTATCTTCCATTTTGGTAAGTTCAACCAGCAAATACTTCCATTTAATGATGTACTTTGGGATTATCCTTGTTCTTAGCTTCTTCATGTGTGACTAGAAAATTAACTTCAACTCCAAAATGTATCTTCTCTCTACATCTAGCTTAGGTAGCAATATTTGTGTTAAAATTTTGTATTGATCTACCTACCTCTTCATTATGTTTTGTTCCTTCACCTTATTCTCCTTGAGACTTAGAGGGTAAATCTTGGCCATGAATGTGTTCTTCCATTTCTCTAACATTTTGGTGTGCCTTCGAGGAAGAGGTGAAGGATGGCATATGGTACCCTAGCATTGATTGAATGGCCTGATCAGGATCTACTTTAGGAGGTAATATTTTGCAATTTCTCCAAGTAGTCATAATGCAAGGAAAAATGTCACTGGTTTGACTTCTTCTCATTTTCCTCTTCTTTTCCTTCTCCTCCTTTTCCTTCTTCTTTGTCGTCGTCGTCTTCTTTTTCTTGCATATTATTCATTTGTAGCAAGTTCAAAGATCTCATACGAGTGTTAGCATTGAAATATTGGAGTGTTGATCCATCTTGAGATCTAATTCAAACCTAAGAGCACCCCTCTCCTTAGGGAATTCCTCTTCTCCCAAACCTCATTACATGACTCCATATGTTTGGATTCTAGAATCTCTAGAACCTTAGCCATAAACAAATTTCTCCATCATTTTTTCAATATTTGCCTTAACCATCTCTTGCAATTGCTCTATCATACTTGACAAGATTTCATCCTTCCTCTATTTAGTTTTCCCCTTATTATATGAATGGTTATGGTATCCATCTCTTCCACTAATGGATATGTTTTGCTTTACATAGACACCCCATCATTTTACTTAAGAGAATTTAAGGTCCCCCTCTATTCGTTATCTTTTCTTCTTTTGTTCTTGTCATTTTATGTTGTTAGTTGTGTAGATTATTTTGAGTTTTATTATTAGTTCTAAAGTCTTGACAAACCCCAACACCTATATCAGTTCTAGGTTCTCAACAAACCTCGATACCCATATCAATTCTAGGGTTTCAACAAACCCCGACACCTATAGTAGTTCCATGAGATAAGGAAGGTTCGGCACTTGAATGGTTCCAAAGTCCCTTATATTTCTGATAACCATAGTAGTTTCAAGGTCTTAAACAATCTCAAAACCTTTGCTTGTTTGGTTCTTGGATCATTGTTCTAAGTTTGTTAGAAAGTAAACTTAGAGTTCTTGTGGTATTTTTATCATGGTTCAAACTTTGAACTTCTCAATTTTAGCTTCTCGGCCTAACTCGGCCCCAACCATAAATTCCTTTATAAATAAAGCTTGAAAATCTTTGATCTAGGCTTCAGACCCCACCAATAATTTCACTTTAAGTCCAAATTCTTAGCAATGATCCTCTCTCCTCATTCTACAACCAAGACACTGAACTTTTCAAGTTCATATTTTAAATTCGACCTCGAAAATTGCAACAAAACATGTCCTTATATTTGGTTTTGGAATAAGTCTGAAAAATTACAGACATCTCTCCACATTGTCAAAAGTTTTTAAAAAAATTAATATTCACCATTAAAAAATTTTAAAAAATCTCGAAGTTCCATTGTGGACTTTGAACCCCATTCCGAATTTGGAACTTCAGGTTCCATGTCCCAAGCTTCGTCTGACTCCCTCAACCTGCAACATAATAATTAAAGTTGTTTTTCCCTATAGGGGTTTGGACCCAAATGCAGACTTGGAACTTCACCACATCCTCATCCACCCCATTGTCCGAAACCCATCAAATAAAAGAGAAACTGAAACTTTTAAGTCTCATTGGAACCAAAAGTTCTGGCATTTTTCAGATCTCTGGAATATAGACTCTGAAGCATAAGTCAAAACTAGCAGCTGCAATTGTTAAGTTGGGTGGTGATGTAGAAGATAAAGGTTTCGGTGAGAAGGAAAATGTCAATCAGGTAGACCTGAAAAGAGGCAGGATAAATGACACTGGTAGAAGTCAGTAACATGTTTATAAATCTTTGGCAAGTTCAACTATTTAGTAGAAGACCCCCTCGAACATCTTAGATGATCTTCAAGAGAATGCTTATCAAATTTCAATTCTCTCTGATTTCCAGTATGTTGATTCCCACGCGAAGGACCACAGGCAGTGGCCAAGCTTGAATTTGAACTTGGAACTTTTAGTTCCAAATCCTAATTCCTTTCTGACTTCAGCTCCCCAATGAATTTGACTTAAATTTTCCAAGTCCTCAAAATAGCCCAACTTTCGTAGACCGCCACATTCAGACAAGCTTATATTGTGATGTTTATACTAAAAGTGAATTTTAGGTTCTATATTTGGATTTCAACCCTATCCCTAAACCCTATGAATAAGATAAATTTCTTATTGGGTTTATAGCTTTGCAAGTTCTTGAGGTTTTGTGGCATGTGTTCACTGAAATCCAAGACCTTTTCCCTTCCCATAACCTGAAAATTCGTATATCTTCAAAATATTTAAAATTTCACAAATTCAAAAGAAATGTATTAATTTTTTAGAATTAGTTATGGGTTTCTGTGTTCTACAGAAGCAATAGTGTTGGAAAGGCAACAGCATCAAGTGGATCAGTGTTACTAGTTCTTGCGGGCCCAACATAACAAACCAATGTCAAAAGGCATTTGATCATAGCTTTTGCAATTTGCGAACATGACATAGGTGTGAAAGAGAATATTTAAATATGGAACTCTTTTTATCAAATGGAAATTTCATGAGAAGATCCTCAAGTACTTATTGCACCTGCAAAGTAAGATGAAGACTTAAGATGGGGAACAGTAAGCAAAATTGTGAAAAAGGATTTGGTGAAAAGGGAAACTAAAAGGCAAATTGAAAGTGAGGCATTTCATTTGGAGTTTTGAAGGAAAAGTTCATGCAAACTAGGGCTTTTTTATTAATTTTTTAGAAATATCCACTTATTTCCAACATGTAGACAAAAAGGGTAATCATAGATGAAAATTCAAATGCATTTCAATCTGGGACGTACATGGTGGATTAATCCTGAACATTGATTTTTATAAGCATTTGTACCTTCTCCTATAAAAGGCAATTCATTGTACTTTAAAAGAGGGTGAAGAAATTGTTGGTTTTCATGGAGCTACAGCAATAAAGATTTCCAAAAGTTTTCATGGTTTCTCCTTCCTTCGAGAAATTCATATGATGAGTATGCATGTATATGTTTTAATCCGAGTATTTCAATTCATTCATGGCAAAATATTAGATAGAGTTTGTGTTACATCCCTCTTTTCTGACTTTGGAACAATGCTTATTATGCTTTTGTGATTAGTTAATCAATGATATTATATTTGTTTTCACATGTGGATAAAAACTCTTAATAATTAGAAATTGAATGAGGAAGTTATTTTGATGTTGATGTTTCATGTATTCAGTTATAATGGTTAAGATTTGACTTATTGGTTTTTCATGTAACCAAGTGGATGCAGGATACACGACAGCCTCAAGCGGGAGGGAGAGTATCATCAAGGAGAGGATTGTAGACGTTGGAAAAGATCAATTCCCATTGAACCCAGAGCTGGGAGATAAGTTGTGTTCTTAGTTGGTCGCCACCTTGGTTTAAGGATTGATCATTCCGTCTTTGTCTGTCAGGTGTCGATCAATGTATACCTTGTTGTCTAGAATATCGTTTGAGTGGGTTTTGTACCTTAGTTATGTAATCATTATTTCTTCTTAATTAGATAATTTCATTAATTATTATTTGTATATATATGTGTATATATATATAGAAGCTACTATCCACTGAAGTGCTTTATTATTTAATAAATACATATTTATACATGTACATAGATAGGATGTACATATATAAATATTAAATACGTATATACTTTGAAAGTATTGATGTTATGATAATAACTCGAGTGAATGTAATCTTATGGGTTAATGTTTTCTTATGTTTCATTCTACTTTAACTATAACCGATTAGTAAGTCGAGGGATATTATGCTCAAGTAAGCATTTGTTTGAAGACGTAGTTCCTATCTCTGCAAAGAGCCACCACCTACGTGCATGAGCTGTCGTGTTTTTAGTTTTCTTGTTTCATGCTCCCTCTTCTTGGAGTGGTAGCTACCACGATGCATTTATTACTTATAGCCAATCATTTGCCGAGGTAGAGGTTATCGTTTTGGATGGAAGTAACACTTATTGGGGAAGCATTTAGTATCAACAGGATATAGCATTCGTTTTTTGTATTCACGGTGGGTAGCATATTGTTTCTGGTTTGGCGACGAGGGATAGGAATTAAACTTAAATCTCTAGCAGTATCGCATGCTTGCTTGTTCTCTAGGATTGCATCAAGAATTGTTTTCTGTCAATGCGCTGAGTGGAGAATAACGAACAGCAACATTTTGTCTCAAGCATGAACCAATGCCTTTCTTATATATGAATCTATGTTTATTTTATGTCAATGCAAATCTGTTATAGAGGGTGCGGGTATATGAAGCTAGAATGCAATTTTCTTTCAGTCCTTGAATAAGTATTCATTTAGATGAGCTTGCATTATTATTGACCTACATTTCTAGAGATCTGCTAATCTGCCTACGTATGTTAGGATAACCGGTGGACAACTAAGCGAGGGGGGGTGAATCAATTGTCAACAGATTATAAAACTTTAAGCTCACATAACCTTCTACCGGAAGGCATAAACCAAATACCGGAATAGCAAATATAACAGTTAAGCATAAACATAAATTACAAAATAATTAACCAATCATCCATAACACATAACACCAAGATTTGTACGTGGAAAACCCGGTAAAGGAAAAACCCACGGTGGGAAGCCTACCCACAGTCAGATAATACTTCTGCAAAAAGTATGTGATTACAATAAGAGGGGCCTGCACATGCAAGAAGGCACACTGCTCATCACAAAAGGAGCCTCACTGACTACAAAGAAATCCAAACTACAATCCGGAAATAAGAATGAACTGCAAGAATAGCATCTCCTATGCCTGAGTACAGTTCCGGTTAAACTCAATATTGAAGGTCTTAAACCTCTTTCACAAACCCATTTCGATCACCTATGATCAACCAAAAGCTTTGCATATGATTACAACATTATTCGCACACAGATAATCCTATATCCCATAAGACCACGATCTACAAAGAGATCTTACATCATATTTATACCAACCCGGGACCTAAACAATTAGGTCAGCCACCTAAAAGATAATACAATAGATCTGTTACATAATCCCGCAAACCAATGATAAACCAAGTCGGCCTAAGACCGAAACAACATAATCCAAATAATAAATCCAACCGGTGACGCATCGGGAGCATCAACCAACACGTTACACAAACCGGTCCATAACCTGCCAGAATAAGATAGAATAGGTCTGGTCCTAAATGCAAACACCGCCGATCAACTAGAACACGAACAAGATAACCATCAACATCCTGATAACCTTCTAGAAGTCGCACCAACACCACTTATCGGATTCATCAAAAGATCTTCATCAAAGCGCTGCCGGTAAAACCCAAACCGCCAGGCAGAGCACCAGGCCACAGTCATTGAGGCTGCAAGTATGATCAGAGGTAGCAGTGTATCTATATTATTTGATTCAAGAGCTACTGACTCCTTTATTTCTCCATTGGTTGTGGAGCGTTGCGGGCTAGTGGCAATTAGACAAGGTGTCAGTTGGGAAGTGGAGTTAGCTTCAGGGGCTAGAGTGTCAGTGGAATCAGAGGTTAGGGCATGTCAACTTCAGATTGGCAATACCACCACCTTAGTAGATCTTAGAGTTACACCACTTGGATCTTATGGTATCGTACTTGGCATGGATTGGCTTTATGCCCACAAAGCCAAGATGGATTGCCGCCAGAAAGAGATCGAGTGTGAGGATGATCAGGGTTCGCCCATAGTAATCACCGGGATTCAGAGACCCGTGTCTCTTCGTATGATTTCCGCAATGCAGCTTAAGCGGAGCATGCGAAAGGGATGTCAGTTATTTGCCATCACCATCAGTGATAGAGAGGAAGAGGATGAAAAGGAAACGTCGATTGACGACCATCCTATCCTTAAGGGATATTCAGACGTGTTTCCTTCAAAGCTACCTGGAATGCCACCCCGTAGAGAGATTGACTTTCATATAGACCTTGTACCAGGAGCTAAGCCAGTTTCAAAAGCACCTTATAGGATGACCACAAATGAGCTTAATGAGCTCAAGATGCAGCTTGAGAAACTCCTAGAGAAGGGTCACATTCGTCCTGGCGTATCCCCTTGGGGTGCACCAGTCATCTTCGTGAAGAAGGATGGATCTCTTCAGTTATGCATGGATTATCGTCAGTTGAACAAAGTAACCATCAAGAACCGATATCCCTTGCCCAGGATCGATGATTTATTCGACCAACTTCAGGGTGCCTAAGTATTTTCCAAAATTGATCTGAAGTCAGGATACCATCAGTTGAGAATAGTGGAAAGCGACATCCACAAGACCGCATTTCGCACTAGATATGGCCACTATGAGTTCACCGTGGTTCCATTCGGTCTTACGAATGCTCCAGCTGTTTTCATGAGCCTCATGAATGGGGTATTCCGCACATTTCTTGACCGTTTTATGATTGTGTTCCTCGATGACATATTGATATATTCTCAGAATGAGAAGGAGCATGAAGAGCACCTAAGACAGGTTTTGCAGTGTTTGAGGGACAATCAGTTGTATGGCAATTTGTCGAAGTGTGCTTTCTTTCGTTCAGAGGTCAAGTACCTTGGGCACGTTATTTCCGGTGACGGGATCTCAGTTGACCCATCAAAGATCAGAGCTATTATGGATTGGCCAGCGCCAACCAGTGTGACAGAGGTCAAGAGCTTCATGGGCCTAGCAAGTTATTATCGACGATTTGTTGAGGGATTCTCTAGAGTCGCACATCCTATTACTTCTCTTCAGTGTATAGGAAAGAAATTTGAGTGGACAGAGAAGTGCAAGAGGGCCTTTCAGAAACTCAAAAAGGCACTTACTAGCGCACCTATCCTTGTAGTACCAGATCCCTCAGCTGACTTCATGGTTTGCACAGATGCTTCCCTAGAGGGTTTAGGAGCAATCCTTATGCAGGATGGTAGGGCTATAGCTTTTGAGTCTAGGAAACTTAAGAGTCATGAGCTAACTACCCTACTCATGACATTGAGCTTGCAGCAGTAGTGCATGCACTTGTGAGATGAAGACACTTCCTTTTGGGTCATCATTTTGAGCTTCATTCAGACCATCAGAGCCTTCAGTACATATTCACTCAGCCGAACCTTAATGCACGTCTGAGGAGATGGATGGAGTTCTTGTGCAAGTATGATTTTGACGTTCACTGCATCAAAGGGAAAGAAAACATAGTTGCAGATGCTTTGAGTAGGAGACGTCACGAGGTATACACCATATCTATGGGCACGGATTTGAAAGATCGTATATTGCAGCAGTTGCCAGAGGATGGATGGTATTTAGAGGTTTGTCAAGTAATACGATCTCAGGAGACTCTAGAAGAGAAATATGTGGATTATTCCTTAGAGTCTGATGGACTATTACGCCATAGAGGGCGCATCTATGTACCTTCTTCCGGGGGATTGCGAGAGTTCATTGTCACGGAGGCTCATAGAGCTCCTTATGTAGCACATCCCAGAGTTAAGAAGATGCATGCTGACTTGAGACAGTTATATCATTGGCCAGGAATGCGACAGCTCATTGCTGAGTTAGTAGCCCGATGCCTCGAGTATCAGAGAGTCAAGGCGGAGCACCGCCATCAAAGTGGGTTGCTCCAGTCTCATGCTATACCAGAGTGGAAGTGGGATACTATATCCATGGATTTCATCATTGGTCTCCCTATGTCATCTCGTTGCCATGATGCCATCTTGGTGACAGTTGACAAGTTGACCAAAGTGGCCCACTTTTCACCAGTACGGACTACCTTCACAGCACCAGCAGTAGCACAGGTGTTCTTACGAGACATTGTCAGACTTCATGGCGTTCCACGCAAGATTATTTCTAACAGGGATTCCCTCTTCACTTCTTCCTTTTGGAAGGCATTACAGGCAGCTATGGGCACCAAGCTCAATTTCAGTAAAGCCTATCATCCGGAAACGGATGGACAGACAGAGAGGGAACCAGGTGTTAGAGGATATGCTTCACATGTACGTCATGGATCATCAGACCAGATGGGAAGAGTACCTTCCCTTAGTGGAGTTTGCCTATAACAATGGGCATCACACTTCGTTGGGGATGCCACCCTCCCTATCAGGCATTATCGGCAGGCCTTGTAGGACACCGGTGAGTTGGGACCACATAGAGGACAGAGTTGCTATTGGTCCTGAGATAGTTCGGGATATGGAGCAGCAGGTGGATTTGATTAGGCAGCGTCTGAGAGAGGCACAGGATAGACAGAAGAAGTATGCAAATGCGAAGAGGATAGATCGTAGCTACTTGGTTGGAGACAGAGTCTTCTTGAGAGTGCGACCGCATAAGAGTCCAATCTGTTATGGAAAGGGTTCTAAGCTCGCACCTCGCTTTGTAGGACCATTCGAGATCCTTGAGAGGATAGGACCAGTTGCCTATCGTTTAGCATTGCCACCTAGCCTGTCACACATCCACGATGTGTTTCATGTATCAGTTTTGAGGAAGTATATCTATGATGAGTCTCATATTTTAGATTGGGATGCTTTGCAGGTGGAGTCGGACGGACAGCTAGCTTTGGAGCCCATTCGCATTTTGGCACGCCGGACGCTGGCCCTTCGAGGTCGAGAGCTGGACCAGGTTAGGGTCCAGTGGGATTGCTATGATGAGGTTACGGCTTCATGGGAGGACGCTGCACGTATGAGATCACAGTACCCCCATCTTTTTGATGAACTCCGGGAGGAAGTTCATGCCTAGAGGGGGAAGGTGTGAGGCCCTACCCCGACTCATCCTAGCATTTCAGTGATTTTCATGTTGAGACTATTATGGATGCTTTATTTTTATGCATTATGGATTTAGAACTTATATGATTCCATGATTTGGATAACATTGATGTATATCGATGCTTCATTTCTATGCATTATAGATATAGAACTCTGTATGATTCTAGAATAGGATAACTTTGTGATGATGTATGTCATTATTGGATTTGCAGGACTTTACTATGATGATAGAAATAGGATGCATGTCTTATGTATGGATCAAAATTATGAGGATTATGATAATTACTTATGTGGATTTATTTGGATATAAGATAGATTGATTTGTTTAATGTCAATTGTATGCAGAGTGCTTGATGTGTATTCTTATTCATGTGTTTAATTTTTTATGAGATTATTTGGAAGTACTAATGTGTAATTGAGTTGCGCAGGAAAATTATCCATGTGACCATGGAAATACTATGGAGAACCAAACCTAGACCTATGTACGTTCGTAAAACCAGGGGTTGTCTATTTGGAAAGACAACACCTCGTATGTATCGTATTTTAATTGTGACAGTAAATGTTGCATGTGTGTTAAATTGAATTTATTAATTTGTGTAAATCCAACAAGAGACAAATTCCATGTGTAATTTTGTAATATATTCTATTGTGTCACTTGACACGTGCTGATTTGTGTCTTGATTTTTGACTTGTCTCTTGGAGGGAGTTGTTTAACCATAGCCTTTTCAAACATTTGAATGTGGTCCCAAATTTTCCTTGGGTAGAGAGTCTTTGGGGTGGTCAACTCAGGTTTGATCCGAAGGTTAACTTCAGATGGGTTTCTAAGGGGTCAAATGGACTCCTAGGGGTAGTTTAAAGGTTTTTCCTAAAGTCCATAAGGTATACCCATAGTTGAACTACTCGCGACTCGGCTCGACTCGCCAAGCCCCTGAGAAAAAAACTCGGCGAAAACTCGGGAAAAACTCGGAAAAACTCGGCGAAAAACTCGGCAACGTAAAAACACGCTTAATTTTAATAAAAAATGCATTTTTTTTGCAAAATTTAATGAGAAGATGCATCCAATGAGTCAATAAATGATAACACAAAAGAAACAAGCTGATTCTAGATATATTTGATTGCAAAGTGTCTACAAAATCGCATCCTCATGAGAAATGCTGATGGCTGGAAGCAAAATAGTAAATAGTTTTTGTAAAACCAAAAGTAAATACAACTTCCTCTCCCCAGCTCTAGCTAAAACTACTTTCAAACTTTCATCATATTTGAAATTTCATCATTCATACTCATAGTTTCAAACTTTCAACTCAAAGTTGGGGTCAAGGGGCATCGCCGAAGGATCTTGAAATTTGACTGAAATTTGACTAAGTCTGGAAAATTGAAGAATCCTCCAAAAACTAGATTTTGCATTATAACTCCTGGAGGTCCGAAACCACTCTCAAACATCCTGACAGTATATATGGAATATAACTTAAAGTATAAGAAAGATATAAGGAAATGTCACTTATACTTAAATGTTATATTCCATATATGAATCCTGACGGACAGA
Source organism: Cryptomeria japonica (assembly GCF_030272615.1). NCBI lineage: Eukaryota > Viridiplantae > Streptophyta > Pinopsida > Cupressales > Cupressaceae > Cryptomeria > Cryptomeria japonica. The sequence continues at coordinate 650,304,454 of NC_081414.1, read as the reverse complement.
CCAAAAAACTCGGCGATTACTTGAGGGCATAGTGGCATCTCAGGGTGGCCCTTCCAAGTGAGTTTCCCCCTTCTCAGCCCAAAACCATATAGAAAAACAAAAAATGCATGTATTTTTGGCCGTTTTTTGTTGTTATGCTAACCCAGGCGAGTTTTTCTTTAAAACTCGCCGAGTTTTTGACAAAAACTCGCCAAAAACTCGGCGAGTTTTCCTGGCGAGTAGAAGTCATTACTACTCGCCAGGTCCAAAAACTCGGCGAGTTTTTGTCACTCGCCGAGTTTTCGGCGAGTGTGCCATCTATGGGTATACCTATGGGTTAGGAGTATTTTTAGGCATGTGACTGCTCCCATGTGACTGTTTAGTCACCTCAAAAAGTGGGTTTCCTAAGGTGAGAGAAAATTCAATTTAGAAAGTTCCATCTAGGTTAGATAACCTTCCTTTTTTATGTGAGATCTTTTTCCCCACTTTCTCTTACTTTTTCCTTTTTCAGTTTTAGTAACCTGTGAGAACTCTCACTGAGGCCTTTTTAGGCAAGGATTAGAGATTTTGTGGGTAATCACCCACTCTCCATTTTTGGAGATCATGCAATTTTGAAAAGAATAGTTTTTGGGATAGAAATTTGGCTAAGTGTAGAAGAAAGGATTGTGGAATTGGGCTGTGCTCATCCTCAAACTAGTTCTAGCAAACCTTTGGGCAGATTGAAGGTTGGTTCATCTTCTCCCTTTCACATTGCATGTTTACGTTGGAAAGATTGTTTGTATGTAAAAGTTGTTTTCTTGTATTTTCCTTTGTGAAATTATTATGTGACCTATCTGTTATTTCTTTTATGCATTTTCTTGTGATTTGGGAGTAACCAAGGCCTTCTACTCTTGGGAGAGTAGGATGGTCTTGCGGGTGAAAGGAGTTTGACAGCCCTCGAGTGAGAGGCTCTCTTTATGAGAGTGATCTCAAGGGTTGTATATGTAACCCTTGCTGCATAGCCTTGTGTATGCATTTGGGGGTCACAAGGAGAGGAAGTATGGCATGAATGCCTTGGGGGGCATAAGGATGTGGGGTTAATGAACTTATGATATATCTTTGTTGCCATGAGATGGCTTTGTGATCTACCATTCTTGCAGTCTCCTCAAGGTATTTGGTCCACTTCCACCCATGTAAAAACACCACATTTTATGGTGAAGTTTGGGCATGACAGAACAGATGAATAACCAATCCAAGCCAATACCACAAGCCAGACCAAATCGGAGAATATCGGAGATGGTCTTCAGATCAATATCATAATCCAACCACTCTACTGAAAGCTGGTAGACAGCAAAATAGCTAGTGTTGACATCAATGACAAAACATCAATGCAACACATAATCAATTCCTCCAACGTACCCTTACCATGGTAATGCAGAGCGGATTAACAGAGTCTTGGAATCCAATTAAATGGCAAGAAATTCAAGGAATGTTTACTACATGATAGATAAAACAGTAATGAAGATATTGGTTCAATATGTTTTAAATTAAAATAAGTAAATCTGCATTAAGTAAGGAATCATAGAATATGAGTAATGATTCTATCTGAATTCAAATGTTTGCACTATGTTCATTGTGTAAAGGAAATAAGTCAATGGGGCGATCAAATGTCTGCTACTACATCCATTTCCTTGGATCAAATGTTCACCATCATAAGTGAGGTGTTGGGGTGTTCTAGTTATAGTCCAAAACAATCAGCATGAAGAGAGGATCATAACACGGGGGGGAGAATTAACTCCTTTCTTGATTTTTCTCCTAAGGTTTTGTGAGATTTTAGATCCCCTAAGACAAATCTTTTACAAAATTTAATGCAATACCTACTTTAAGAAGCACTAATTATTCACTACATGTGCTACAATAACCGTACAAAATGTTGTACCTTTGCAAGTTGTACTCAACAAGTCCCAAAAACGATAGCCATTAGTAGTGGTATTCTCCAATTCCAAATTGACCAAGGAGCGAGAATAAGTAAAAAGGAAAATTTCTATAGGGATTGTCTACTCTATGGGCCCACAAATATATAGATTTGAGTGGATCTAGTACAACATACATATCTTCCCAAGGCTAATCACTTGTCGGCAATGCATCACAAGTGACATACAACTAATGGCTTCCAGCTTCCAAAAAGCCTACGCGATCGTCTAATACACCTAAGGGTACATGAAAGCACAAGACCATATGTTAGACACATATACTAAGAGAAAGGGTAAATCGGTATTTATTACTTATTAAATTTAAACTACCTGATCTATAACAGCATCAACACATTATCAATCATTATGCAAGAAATGAACACGTCCACACAAGATAACACAAAATTTGTGTGAACCCAAAAAGGGAAAAACCACAATGAGAATAGTTGCTTGGATCTACTGCCCAAAATCTTGCCTCACAAAATAATATAGAACTTACAATAACTTTTACAGGCACCAACCCACAAGAATTACAACCCAAGACGGAGACACCAATCTCTTCACAATCTGATTTGCAGGCACCAAACTACAAAAGACTCCAATCTCCTCAAACTAAGCTTCAACACAACCACTGAAACCCAACTCAGATCGAGAGCTTCCAACCTCAATTACAATGAAAGATATAGGAATAACAAAAGAATCTATCATGCAAACCTTTACAATCTTACTTCGCATATGTTCAATTCAATCCGCATCATCTGGCGAACCTGATCTACTTCACAATGCATATTCAAATACAATCACACTGTGGATAGGATGTCATTTTTGCACGCACACACACTTCACTACAACAACACTCACCAAGTTACATGAATGATCATCAATATATATCGACTCCATTATGTTGTTAGCATCTTCATGTTGGCTTAGAACCTTTTAACACCATCTACAACTTACCATGTCGACGAAGGGATAAGCTTTAATTCAAAACAATATGAAACGTGTAGTCGGCTCGGCCCCAAATCAAATGCATGAAAATAGGAGCAAGGAAATGCCATGCGCTTCATATCATGGACTTGACTAGTCCCATTCTACCTTCACACGCTTCCCCCAATTGGCAAACGTTTCTTTTCTCTAGCATTTCCACCCAAACATCATTCGCAGTAAACCAGTGAACATGGTATTCAATCTGTCACTTGTAGATCTCTATCCCACAATGCGAATCTTCTAAAACTTAAAACCAACATGCTTCTTAAGTAGCTTTACTTATCTTCCAAACCTCAAGCCATAATTATGAACAGCGATAGAATGTCGTACCAAAAACTATGACAAAACAACCTGATACAAATACCACCTTCGATCGACAAACCTCAAAATATTGTCGCAGACTAATCCAAGCTTCAACAAAGTTGGCAGACATTCAAGATCTGTTGATTCTGGTATATATATCTAAACTTTCTATGTTGCTTTTGACAATAATGATAACATTAACATCTACAACTGGCATTCCAACTTTACATCAGTGACAATTCATCAATCTTCTCATCTTTGACATTAATGATAACAATATGTTCAACACCATATACAAGGGTCATTTGATGGCATGGTTTGGGAGGCAAACCCCTCTAGCCTTCATTGGAAACTATATTGGGAATCCAACTTTTTTCCCAAACGACAACTCTTCTATTATATTTGAAAACCCTCAATAAAGGGTTGCTACCCTATAAAAGAGAAAAAAACTACTAACAAGAGCAAAAACAATAGTAAAGTTGGGTAAAATCATAGGTCCACCGTCCACTACTACTATAGCCCCTTTCTGATCACCAAGATCTCAAGAGGGCAAGGTGAGAGCATACAGGGATCACTTGTGTAAATGTCCTAAATGAAAAATGTTGCACAAATACACAATCCTAGAAAGAGCTTTGATATTAGATAATAAGATCCTTGTTACAAAAGTTTAGCTAAATAATTGAAATACAGAAAATATATTAGAAACAACAACACATCAAGTATATTGCATTGAAACAACAGATTCATATTACGACATATCATTCACCTCGTTGAAGAGGCAACCTCCTAGAGCAATGCTCAATACAATATAATTCATGGATAACCCATTAGTCTATCTCAACCCTGTTGTGACGTATTCACACATCGCCCCATTGCAAATGGGGACCCCTGCTTTTTGCTTTCTAGGGTTTGTTTTCTAGGTCTTTTAGGGTTTTGTCTGTTAGCCTTTGCAGGATGAGTGTTGTTGAGGGATCGTTGGATTACAGGCTTTGCTTGAGCCAAGGTGAGTCCACAGGGCCCCAGGATTAGGGTTTCTTTGAGAGTCTTCCTTAGGGCCTGGTGTTGCGCTTGTTGCTAATTGTGTCTTGCTTTGTGAGTGGGTATCATCCTTGAAGGTCTGAGTGAGGTCGAGTTGGAGAGTGATGAAGTCTGGAATGTCATCCTGATCTTCAAATGCCCTGAAATTTGGCTAAGTCTGGAATGTCCTGATCCTGAAATTTGACTAAGTCTGGAAGACTGAAGAATCCTCCAAAAACTAGATTTTGCAATATAACTCCTAGAGGTCCGAAACCACTCTCAAACATCCTGAAAGTATATATGGAATATAACTTAAAGTATAAGTCTTAAATGTTATATTCCATAAAATGATCCTGACGGAGAGTTCAAAAAAGTCAAATTTCGCTCCTGACCCTTCCAAAGGGTCCAAAGCGAATTTCGCTCCTGACCCTTCCAAAGGGTCCAGGGCGAAATTCTCCATAGGACATTCTACTTTGACCAAAACTTAGAACCAACTCGTTCCTAGGCATTTTTTAGGGCAAAACACTTGTTTGGATGAAGAAATGTGATATGAAGACAGGATCTTGGCCAAGATTAGGAATTTCGCTCCCGACCCTTCCAAAGGGTCCAGAGCGAAAATCTTTATAACTCTTGTTTTCCTCCTTATTTTGGCTAGGCATTGGCTTGATGGGAGATGAATGGGTATGTTTTTGCCTTGTGAGGTGGTTTGAAACTTGAAAACTGAGCAATTTGGCCTGGAATGGAGATTTCGCTCCTGACCCTTCCAAAGGGTCCAGAGCGAAAATCTTATTTGAGCTTATTTTTCACTAACTTTGGCTAACTTTTCATGTGCAGGGTCTCTTGGAATGAAGATTGGACTTTATTTGATACCTTTGTGGATTTGGAAGCATGTAAAAATGAAGAATTTTGGACAAAATGGTGAATTTCGCTCCTGACCCTTCCAAAGGGTCTAGAGCGAAATTCCCAATAGCCCTCTTTATGCAGTGAAGAAGGTCAAATTTTTGACATGAATGAAACAAGAACAACTCCCTTTTGCCTCCTGAAGATGTTTTTGACTTGGAAAGTGAAGGATTTTGCCCAAAAGGAGAATTTTCGCTCCTGACCCTTCCAAAGGGTCCAGAGCGAAAATCTCTAGAGGAGACATTTCTTGCTCAGTTGGGTCGAATTGAGGTATCAAAGGCATAATGAAAGGAAGAATGAGCATGTTGAAACCCTTGGGCGTGTTTGGAAATGAAGAAAATGAAGGATTTTGGCCAGTAAAGGTAATTTCGCTCCTGACCCTTCCAAAGGGTCTAGAGCAAAATTCCTTATAAACCCACTTTTGACCTTTCCTGGACATGGAAGCTTATTCCTAGGGTGATGAAGGACGAAATCCCACCTTGCAAAGAAGTTTCAAGTTTAGAAAATGATGATTTTGGGTCAAAAATGAAAATTTCGCTCCTGACCCTTCCAAAGGGTCCAGAGCGAATTTTCTGAAAAACACTTTTTGCTATCAAATTTTGCTAAAGTCAAGTATGAGAAAAGGTGAAACATAGAAGGAATTGCCCCTGGGAGTAAGTTGAGATTGGAAGAAATCATCAAAAGATGAAGGAATTGAGCCAAATGGTGAATTTCACTCCTGACCCTTCCAGAGGGTCCAGAGCGAAATTCCTAAAAACCCCTATTTTCTTGCAAGGTCAAGGCAACTTTTTAGATTATATGGCTTGAGTGGGTGTGAGGAAGTGTGTTTTGCCCTTTGAAGATAATTGAGATGGTCAAGAGGAAGCAATCAAGCCTAGAAAATGATTTTCGCTCCTGACCCTTCCAGAGGGTCCAGAGCGAAAATCTCCAAAACTATCCTTTCTTCCAAAGTTTGGACAAAGATAAGCTTAGACATGGGTGTAAGAAGACGTTTGAGTTGCCTTGAAGTTGAATTGGACTGCTAAGGATGCAAATTTTGATGCCTAAAGGGAAATTCGCTCCTGACCCTTCCAGAGGGTCCAAGGCGAAAATTTCCAAATCCTCCTATTTTCCTTACATTTCAAGATGAGATTTTGGTTTTCAGGACTCAAAGAGGAGTAAGGCATGATGTTCTATGCCTTGGAAGTGATTTGAAGTTGGAAAGGATGAAGGAATGGTCCTAAAACCTAAAAATCGCTCCTGACCCTTGAAGAGGGTCCAGGGCAAAAAAACACTAAAGACACCTTTTCCTCCAAAATTCAAGTGAAACTAAGCCTGGAATTCAATGAAAGAGCCTATTTGGAATGCCTTGACGAGGTTTTGGACCTTCAAAAATGAGAATTTTGAGCTCAGGAGAGAATTTCGCTCCTGACCCTTCCAGAGGGTCCAAAGCGAAATTCCCAAAATGCAATATTTCCTTCAAAGTTTTGATGAGCTAACCCAATGATGGAGAGAAATGAACCCTGGAGATTGCCTTAGAGGAGTTTAATGATCAAACTAAGGTGAATTTTGGCCTAAAATGAAAAAATCGCTCTTGACCCTTCCAGAGGGTCCAGGGCGAAATTCACATTTTCACCTAATTCCCTCATGAAAAATGATATAAATTCGAAATGCAAGACTTTGAGTAGGTCAACGCACACATGAACTCACCTTCCAAGAGATTTTGGAGTCAAGGAATGAGGTATTCAAGACCTAATTTGAAAAATCGCTCCTGACCCTTCCAAAGGGTCCAGGGCGAAATCATCAAGAAACTTCATTAAGCCTCAATCAAAACCTAATATTCCCAAATTTTCTCCAAATTTGCCAAAATTAAGACATCTAGGGTGGTTAGATCAAATTCGCATGATTTGAGGCCTTTATAACTAAATTAATTAATCCACCTTAGAGGCCTTGAAATTAATTTTCAAATTTTAAATGAAAGTGAGCGCTCAAAACACATTTATTGGCTTTTACATGCAAGTCGGCCTCCTTTTAAGTGGGATTTTAGCCTATTTTATTACTAAATACCTAGGTCGGCCTTATGCTTAATTAGGGTGAGCGCCCTATATAAGGAAGGAGTATTGTTCCAAAATGCAAACCATTCATTCATTGTTCTAAGTGCGATTTTGAGGAGCAGATTGGAGGAGCGAAATCTAGCAGATTGGAGGCGAATTTTTGCTAAGTGTTGGAGGCTAGAGAAGGTGAAGCTCTTTTGAAGGTTAATCAAGACATAATTCATCCAAGGAGGGCCAGAAATTCAATCTTTATCCAGCAAAAATCTGATCTTCTTTCTTCCATTTTCCAAGGTTCATAGTTAAGCATTCAAGAGGAAGGTATGAAGAATCATTTTGAAGTTCTTATTCAAGACTTGTTTTGATTTCCATAGCAATCTTTTAAAGTCTAAGTCTTGGGAAAAAAAAAAAATCTAATTTCATTCATAATTAATTTGAAAATTTAGAATTCTGGATTTATCATATCATTTTCAAATTAATATCTTAAATCATTCCCTTGGAAGGTCCTAAATTCTATGCTTTAAGGTATGATGCTCAAAGACTAACTTTAATCTTTTGTGTAGGCATCAAATGGCAACCCTCAAAGCCGGAGGATCAACTACTTGGCGGACCCTCATCAAAGAAGATCAAGTCAGGACAGGGACGATCTCCTCCAGCCCAATTTCATTAACGACGACCTTCTCCATCTATCTTCCAGTCCAGCATTTGAAGGAGAGCATCACCAAATTGAGAATCAACCAAGTATTAGACAAGGTGGCATCCTAGTCATCACTCCTCCAGTCGGGTTGGTCCACCTCAGCATGTCCAACTTCAATGTACCTGACTCATTAAAGGTGGCACAAACTTCAATGTACCTACCCCATCTATCCATTGGTCGAATATTCCAGAGAAGACATGTGTCCAAATAATGCAATTATTTCATTGGTCAGAATTAAGTCTGTTGTAACAAACCCTAATTACGGTTTCATTGTAGAATCTTGGCCATTGATCTCAAATTGATCTTAGCCATTGAATTGTATTGAGGGCACTATATAAGCCCTAGCTCTTCATTTGTAAAGGCTAATAGTTGGTCAGGAGTTAGAAGGTCAATAGTTAGAAGGTCAATAGTTAGAAATAGCAAATAAGTCAGTAAATAGTATAACAATTAGAGTAGAATAGAAAGAGAAGGCAAAGATTGTTGCCAAGATGTTGTTGTAAAAGGCTTGTAAAACTTCATTGACGAAATGGTGAAATCTATGGGTCGATTCAACAATTTGCATGGTCTCTATACTTATCAGATTTGATTTCATGTTATTAGATGAGTAGAAGAAATGTGTTTGATTGATGGTGAAATTTGTATATCCATACTACTAGCAGTTTGTTGATTGCAGACTTGCCTTGTGTAGTCAACTGGAATCATTCAGCTTGAGCTTAACTTCAATTGTCGCTTCTTCATTGACATGCATCAGCCTGATGGTGTCTATGCCTGTAGTGATGATCTGAACATCATAAAGCTTTCCTCCGAAGATCGCACTAACCTTGTGGAGATGGTCCTAGGATGTCAAAACAAGACTTAGTTAGAATTTCATCAAAAATCATTCATTGCTCCTACATTCTTAGTGTCAGAATTAGATCCTTTCCTCGCCCTCATCCTTTTCCTTTTTTTTTTCAAAATCTAGGCTAGTGAAATCCTGTGTTCCAACAATGTTCAAAGCAAATCAGACGTTTAGTCATCAAGTGTAAGTCCCCTTGTGATTCCAGCAAATCACATCATACCACAAAGAGCTTATCCACACGTAGAGATCCTACATACAAAGAACCTTGAAGTCATCCCGACTGATCCTTTTCGCGACATCTTCAGCATTCGAAGACTTTATTCAAGAGAAGATAAGGTACCTTTAGGTATTTTATTCTGTGTTCGCATGTGCATAAAAAACACATCAACAAACCCTTAATTTAAACTAATACTACCCAAAAGAACTACTACTTATGCATGTGATATAAGCCAACTTAGCAAAAGAAACAAACTTATGAACCATGTGTCCAATACTTGCGTTAATAAAGCTTTAATGCAAGTGTCATTAATTTTTAAAAAATAGTTACGACCATGGGTCCTAGCAAGGTATGGCTATGTCATTTCAGCAACAAGGATTATGGAGTAGCCACACAAGGGTTACTCTCATCTTTTGTGTATATGTGGGTGAGCGATAAAAAGTTGTGGAGAAAACCTGTCGCTAGAAAGCCAAGGCGACTAATTTGTACATGGAGGGTGAGACAAGAAAAAAGGGAATACCAATAGAAACTATGCATTCTGGTACATCATTGCCCACCAAATCATAAATGAAAAGCAAAAGGGAGAGACTTCTATCAAGAGAAAGAGAAGGGTTATTGGTGTTGTAAAACTGTTCAATATGCAATCACAAAAAATTGGCTGTCTTCTATAACCAATTTTTTCTTGGCTCATACCATTTCATGTGGCACATTTTCCCTATTTCAAACACATGTTGTAAGATACAATTGTTCATGGTCCCTCATTTGCCCTTGTGGAGGAAATAAACTATGCACCACCCTCATTAATAAACAGTATTCTAAGATGAGTAAGGTGGTGGAAAAAATGATGCAAACTTAGCTAAGGGAGGGCTATTGTGTCATCATTGATGGATACACTAATACAATAATTTCAGACCTGCTTAAAAGTCTGCTAACAGATCTGCAATAATTCGCCTTAAATTCTGATCATAAATCCACCTCAGACCTACCCTAAGGTCTGCTCTAGATCTGCCTAAATCAGGTGTAATAGCCAATAATTTTTCCCCCTTTTATACATTTCAAGATGGTGCGATTATTCCTTTCCAAAACACCGACCATTAAGGGAGGTGTCCATTTAATCCCACAATTCTGTCAGCCACCATATGTTTTCTTCATTAATTATTTTTTCTTCATTAAGTAGTAAAGCGCTGCCATTATAAGAGTCGGCCACAATTTAACTTAGTCTATTCAATTTATTCCCCAAGTAGTGCTAGTGCAGGTCGGCCTTAATTTTTAGACTTAATGAATTTATTTTTAAACCACTTCAAATGACTTAAGAAGGGTCAGCTTAGTCGCACTCACATTATTTATCATGGCTCCTTCACTAATATGAATCTCTTCTATTAATATTCCTTGCTGCACTCATAAATGGTTGTTCTTTATGATACTTATCACTGACCTTCATAACAAATTCACTTGCCTGGCTAATTTATAGGGTCTGCAATTAGGAATTCACCCAGGGATATGATAGATGCTTGTCATTCACCTCCTTTAGCAACCTATGAAAGGAGGTGACACAGCAACGAAACACTATGAACACCCCAAATCCTATTAGAGCCTATGCTTTAAATCCCAAATGGTATGCACCAAAATCTCTGAGAAAGCCTCCATCTAATGATGAAGAGGTCAAAAAGGGGCTCATGAAGACCCGTCAAAAAATGTATACTAATGAGTCTACTTTATTTCAAACACAATGGCTAGCCTTTGTCAATCTATGCAGTCCAACTTTCAACAAACCGAAGGCTACAGCAAATAAAGCAGCATTAACTCAAACTAGTCCTTTTGGATGGTAGAAATTAACTCAAATAATGCATCAAAGTTGAGTATGCTTGTCACTCACCTCTTATAGGTTGCTATCTCCTTCACTACAAAGAGGAATTGGTCCACATATAACTTCATTCAATCAATCAAGTGGAACAGAGTTACCTCTTGATTACAAAGAAATTGGTGGCCATATATAGTGCCTTGCAACTTCAAGATCAATAGACTTCTAAGTATCATCAAACTCCAACTACACATTGGGATGTTGATCCTATATATACCACACAAGTTGTTAAAGACAAGGCACAGGAGAGATTGGTTGGGGTTCCTTTAGATAAAACAGTCCCTCTTAGTGGCAATGACTCAAACTCAGACTCCAATTTTGATGCAATGTTAACAAACGCTGCTTAGAGGCATAAGCAAATTTTCTATGTTTTATCATTTTGTAATTGAAACTTGTAGCATTTGGGCATTTTGTGGTAATTTTATATGACATGTATGCACATTGACAATGAAAGCAATTAAATTCAGCTACTTTGCTTGCCATTTCTCATATAAAATCAGAGTTCAAATGTATTGTTATGTATTAAAGTGTAATGTCCCCTTGTGGGACTGCCTTAAATCTTGCCCTAAAATCACAAATGCCATTCAAATAAGAAATGTAAGATTGTTAGAGGTATAACTTTACCATTAAGAATGTCGTTTAACAAGATAAACCCTGATTTAAGTCCTGCAACCATATTAAACATTATTGGATATACATATTTATATAATTCATAAATCTCAATTATTTCCATTAAGTAGTAATCACACATATAAATAAAAATACAAATAATTATCATAATTCATTACATAGGTCTTATCACAACAGAGTTTGAATGAAGGAGCATGATAGGATCAGCCCAAAACAATCTTCACACTACACCGAAGAGCGGATATATCATCCCCCTTGGCCCCAAGTGATAGGCACCTTGGACATCCATCATGGGGTGGTCTACCTAGTGGGATTCTTGTATCTGCACCCCCTAACCATATTTCCTTATTCATCCTCTTTGAGGGCAAGATGGGTTTCAATCAAAGGCTTCCCCTACCAAACAATCCACATTATGGAATCCCTTGGAGAATGATATAAGACACTGGGAGCCTATCCTTTCCAATCAAGCTCAAGGCCACGGAATGAGCACCCAGTCATTGGGTCTCCTGGCCCCACCACGGGTTTGGGATACTTGATGGGGGTGTCAGTGCTGCTGCCTTCTTATCATTTATTTCTTCCTTCACCCCATAATGGGATGGTTGGTTGGTTTAAAGTATTAAATGAATCATTACTTATTATTCTCAAATATTATTAAATTCCAGGCATGCTAATTGGATCAGCAAGAAAAGTATTATGTAATCTGCATTATACCAAACACTTGTAAATATATAGTCTGCTGACTATTCTTATTAATTCTGAAACTGATTGTTTCTTCCTTGATCAACAGCCTTCTTTCTCTACTTTGATTATGAAATCAGTTATGAAGTTCGATACTCCCTTGAACAGATCGATTGATCTTCTCGATGGTTTGATGATCTCTGATCTGTTTGATTCTCTTTCTGTTTATCTTCCCTTCTAAATCTGCTAAGGGTCTGTTCATAAGTCTCCTTCAGATTTCCTTATAATCCTGATTTAGGTCTTCTCCTAAATCTTCTTTTTTGGGACAGATATCCCTCCTCTTCTCCACATGTCTTCTATTTATGTCTTTGTCAAGAGGAGCGATTCCTCAAGAGATGCAACTCCTTGAAGAGGGTCGGCCAAACAAAAACTAATTGAATCTAGTCCCTGCATTTTTAGTATGAGGTCGGCAATCCTAATTACTGTCTTAATCGCTGCCTTTTTATATTATTATTCCCCCCCCCCCCCCCGCAAAAACTTGGTGATTTAAATCATATTTATATGTGCCTTTTGCATTCATACATGAAGTCGGCCAAGGAAGGATATTAAACGTGCTTTTTGTAATGGAGAGGGTCGGCCATGAATGAGATAGTAATTAAATTATTCGCCATAAGATTTGGGTGCCAAGGGTAAAGAAGGTCAGCCAGGGGCAGAATAGATTAATTTCGTTTTTAATATAAAAGATGACATCTTGAAGGAAAATACCAGTTTAGGCCAGCTTTTATTAGCCTCTGGCACCACCCAGGTTTAATATCAAACTTGGGATCTGTTGTATTCATATGTAGGGGCATGACATAAAGTTTTATAATGTATATCATGAATGCCTTATCGATGTTATCATATAAACATTTGAAATATCTTATATCTTTAAATTTTTCCTATTTTATTACTGGCCATCCTCTACCATCCCCTAAAAAATGGCCTACCAAAAAACTATCTCAGAAATGTGTCTCCCCATCCACTATCATCCCCTTCTAGGAAACTCGGTGTAAATAGCTTGAAATCCCTTCCTAGATTCTTGAGTTTGAACAAAACAATTTAAAGAGATTGTATTGTTTTTCTTAACATGCAAGCAATTGAACAAAACTAGTAAGAAACATGCCAATGTGTGGCCTACTATAGGGTAACGAGGACTAGAAGTACAAGCAAGGGTCCCTCATTACAATCCCATGAATGTGTTCAAAAGAGTGACAAGTGCATCAATAATGCAATGTTTTGATGCAAAAACAAAATTTTCGCCGTAGAGATTCTTGTTAGCCCCATTCAACGAATTAATTTGTGGAATTTTTTTTGGTGAGGTGGAAGGGGGGAAGTGATATAGTTCGTTAGGGTTCAAAAGTCTCGCAATCAATCGTAAAAGCTCCATACTTCACAACATCTGAACAAGAAAGTGAAAGAAGGCTATGAACGGGGCCACCTGTTTTTTCCTTTGCATTTTATAAGGTTTTGAATGTTTGCAATAGTTTATAACTTCTGAATAAACATGCTAAAAATAGCATTCGTCTGTAAGTTCCATTTGTTTTGTTGGAGATGCTTGCAAGTTTTGATTGGCATTCCAGCAGAGATTAAGAGAACCTCTGCATCCTCATTATTTTCTAGGATTTTATAACAGGCTCTGTGACTACTTGAATCCAATGGTTACCTTTTCAAATTCTGCTATATTAATTATGATGCAAGATGGGTAATTGCTTAATTTTTTCTTAAAGACCACTTACGGTTTATATTTTATGGTATTCATCAAACTTTTCAATCAAGAATTATAACAATTTAGGCTAATATAATCAAATCTCGATAACGATAAGAATAAAGCAAAAAATGACTCACAGGCTGTGTTTCTCCAAGAGCGTGCTTCAAGGCCTGACCTGTTGCCTTGTTGACCAGAGCAAACGAAGGATAACTACGCTCGTCCTTCACTTTGACACTGAATGTCTCATCCTTGATCCATTGCTACCATGAGTTTAAAAACAATGACGATTATTATTATTGCATCACCCAAAGACTAAAGCATATCCCACCCATTGGAATATAGTAACCAGAATGCATAGAGGTTATTATTGCAAAACTAAGAACAAACTAAAAATTACATTACCACAAGTGCAAACCACCAGCTTAGTAACCAAATTTTAATATAAAAATTATGATGGCAAAACGTAAAAACAACTCTGACAAGAAAAAGCACCGCCAACTAGAGCAGCCCATCTACCCCCGTATAGTAATCATTTCAGGAAGAAAGTTTCGGAAACAAAATTCTGATCCCAAACATAGAACCAACTCTTTAAAACTAAAACTGGCCGATGCACCCACACAGAGCTACCCCAGAAACAGAGTATGTCACACTTCCAAAAGATTATGACTTTAAAATGACTTTGATACATTATACAGATATTTGCAGTCATAAACTAACCTTACCATCTAACATAGCAAATGAAAAGACAATCAAACAAGTCTAGTAGAGTTTTTAAAAATAAAAACCCGTTAAAACAACCTTCTAAACATGTGAGTGAACATAGATATGTCCAAAAACGCGTATACTAAAACTCAACTTACTTCGTCTGATCATAACATTTCAATCCCAGAGAATTAATCAACTCGTGTCATTTGATCATAACATTTCAAGTCCATAGAACGAAAACTGAACTCATTTCATCTGATCATAGCATTTCAAACTCAGATAATTAAAAACAAATACCTGGAATTCGTCGTTGGCATTGGCATGAACCAAAACAGCGGACCCATTTCGTATTGCAAGAGAAAAAGCAGGGTCAGCCTTGCACGAAACCCTCACAACCTGCCCACGAGGCAGATCCGGGTGCTTCCTTCCAGGTCGCGGGATGGAACTCCCGGAAGGCTCGTATCCAGGTCGCGGGATGGAACTCCCGGAAGGCTCATATCCAGATCGCGGGAACGAATCCCCGGGAGTGTCATACCCAGGTCGCGGATATGGATTCGGTGGAGGAGGACCAAAATCAGGCCTATCATAAGATGGGTATGCTTCGTGATGTATTACTTGACCAGTGCCCTGGTGCTCATGATGCTGTACGTGTGCAAAAGGCTGAGGAGGTGGAGGGAATTGGGTTCCTGGGGGAGGGAATTGGGTTCCTGGGGGAGGGTATGGATATGGTGGAGCGTTCGACTCTCGTTGTGGGTAGTGCTGGTGGGAATGCTTACGCCGTTCTTCTTCTTCTTCTTCTCGATGATGATGTTGATGGTGAGAGTGGCCAAAGGGGAATTCCATTCGAATTATTGCAGTTCGATCCTTGCACGTCTTTGACACTAATACAGAGTGCTAAGCATTTAGGAAAGTAGTTTACTTGATAGAAAAAAGCATACGCAGTCAAGCTCCCAAATTCAATTTAGGAAAGTAATTTACTTGCAGGAGAGGATGATGATGATATATTTGTATGTTTCTTAACCAGGAAGCATTGGTATACGACAAAATAAAATTCTCCGCACGCAGAATTTGTGGGGATTCGGCCGTATAAATCTCGTGAAGGTCAGGTCATATCTACGACAGGAGATGATCCCAACGCTCTGCATTTGCCATTAAAGAAATGGGATCGTTGGATGTCTGGCTCTCTTTACAAATGCTCCTGCATTGTGTTCCGTTGGGATTGGGTCTGGGTAATGACTTCCAGTTCAAGTTCTTCCTGGGGAGGTAGCTTGAATTTGGGTTATTCCTAAGGAGGCACTCCTAATATAAGTATTATGTTGGTTTTTTCCCAAGGTACTTAGGTAATCCTCTTATATTAGACTTCTTCTCAAGGAGGTAATCTTGTTATGTGGAGATCAGTTTAGGAAAATTTATTAAATAGCAATGGGTGTGACTTTATTGGTTCCTGCCTGCTGCAAGAAATTATAGCGGAGGCTATTTTCGCTAATCTCTTATTAATCTGAGTCAAAACAATCAATCATATTTATTTTTGTTGCAAAGATTTTCATGTTTCCTTGGTTCTGTCCGGAAAAGATGCAAATTATTTAGGCGAATTTTTATCCTCAAGTTTTTTGGCATTGGCATATTGGATACATTGGCGGTTTGCAGCGGTCTGCAGGGCTTTGTGCGGTTCTCAACAAGAGAGAACGCACACCTCCAGAGGCTGCAGGGCCCATCAAAGCAGAGCCCTGACGGTTGCTTCAAACAGATGGCGAGCCAGAAAAGACCTGCAGAGATTAGATCTATAGAAAACCGAGTACGAGCACGAGAAACAAAGCATGCAAACATATGGCTCGTAAGTTTTCATTTTGGGCATGCAAAACTACAATGCGCGGGCAAGTTCTAACTGAGAAAAGGAATACATTGTTCTGGGCAATCTCGAAGAGGATTAAAGAGGACCACAGACATTTTAGGTATGATTTCCTGAGTAAATTTAGGGTTTCTTTACAGTTTTCTTTAAAGCATTTAGGGTTTTTTACACAACATAGGGGTCCCTTCCACGATAGTTTCCCCCATCGCTCAGGAAGATAACTACTGGGTTTTTAATGTTCACTGAATGATGTCGGGTTCCTTTAATTAATAGTATCTCTACAGCATCTAATGTTGATGAATAGTTAGTTCCTCTACCAGGGAAATACTGAAGAAGGTGATTGACAACACCTTCTTGCATATCCTCCATCTCTACAGCTACCTTGGCGCTAGCATCAAACAGAACCACAAATACAGAATCATCAGAAATTGTTCTGAGGCGGACTTGTATAAATCTCATAATCGCCTCATATACGCATCCAAGCCTACAACTATGGTTATTAAACATTGCCAGAGTGGGACTAATGTCTCGGTCACCCATTGAACTTGATCTGTCAATGATAAATATGACATGGTGAGGTACATTCGTAGAATGATCACAGCGAAAATGATGGTCATCATCCGTTTGGGGCTTTATTTAGTGTATTGTCTCTTTATAACTCTGTTAGTTTGGAACATAGAGACATATATTTGAGAATTGAAAAGGCGTTGGATATAGGAAGGAAGGGCAGAGTCAGTTTCGAACATAGAGAAGGAGATATTTAAGAAATCCTTGTCAAAGGCCAAAGCATAAGACAATTGAAATTTTCTAATTTGTTAATTAGATTTTGTTAAGAACTTTGCAAGATGACTTAATCAAAATTTACAAGGTAAACTTTAAACGCCTCTTTATGAGAAGGAGCATATATCTACCAGGTTTCGAATCTAAGATGTTGTGGCAGCAAACACTGCAACTTAAAGCCAAAGTTATAAACCAAATATGCGTAATCAGAGTATTTTCACTTATTAAACAAACTTTACAACTTCACAGAATAAATGGAACCACAATTTGAATCTTACAAGAAATCTTTGTGATGTTTTTTTTTTGTTTTAGTATTTTTTTGCTTTATTTTGGAAACCCTCATAGCTGCATCACATACTGCGTAATTCCTTTTGCATATCTACCAGGTCTGGGAAGTATTTGGCTAAACCCCAGTATGGAGCTTTTAGATTGGCTGCAACTATCATTTCGCCCCATACATTCACTTCATTGCTGACCTATTGCAATTACAAGGCATTGATTAATTACTAAAATCAATCAAAATAAAGTCAATGTTTTTCTTGTGAAAATGCTTGTCAGAGGTTTTTCTGGATCTTCTTCCTGTGCACCAATAGGACATTGTTATGTTCATATATTTTGACATGCTTATTTGTTGAGTTCATCCAACGGGTAATCAGAGTATTTTCACTTATTAAACAAACTTTACAACTTCACAGAAGAAATGGAGCCACAATTTGAATCTTACAAGAAATCTTTGTGGTGTTGTTTTTTTTTAGTATTTTTTTGCTTTATTTTGGAAACCCTCATAGCTGCATCACATACTGCGTAATTCCTTTTGCATATCTACCAGGTCTGGGAAGTATTTGGTTAAACCCCAGTATGGAGCTTTTAGCTTGGCTGCAACTATCATTTTGCGCCATAGATTCACTTCACTGCTGACCTTTTGCAATTACAAGGCATTGATTAATTACTAAAATCAATCAAAATAAAGTCAATGTTTTTCTTGTGAAAATGCTTGTCAGAGGTTTTTCTGGATCTTCTTCCTGTGCACCAATAGGACATTGTTTTGTTCATACATTTTGACATGCTTATTTGTTCTGTCTATCTGTTATGCAATTTTGATGGCTTTCCATTATTCTAATAAGTCAGTTTCATCTCAACCTTTTCTATTGTTAGAACAAAGATTTTTGCTAGAAGTTATTTGCATAATTTCATATGGATATCCTGAGTAGAATTTTTTGTCTATTATCCTACTTGTCATTAGGGGAACAAAATTTTGAATATAATCGGTTCACTAGTTGGGAGATTGTGGCCCTTTTCATTGATAATTAGGTCTTTAGCTACTCTTAGAGGACTTTGTTTTTCCCAGTTGTCTGGGTATCAACGGGCTCTAGATGAAGCCTTAAGTCTCATATGCATTTCTGATAGCTTTGTGCTATTCTAAGAAGTAACTTTCAACTAACTCTCTAATATTGAATGAAAATTGGCTAAAGCTTAGTCATAAATTCAATAGCTCGTTATTTGAATACGCTGGGTAGTATATTTTTTGGTAGGGTGTTTTGATAAATAATGCATTGATGGCCACGCCACATCATATCTGATTCCTTCAGCTTAGGTGTAAGGTTTGAATGGTGTTTAATCAGTCCTCTTTATCCCATGCCTTTTGGGTGGAGCAGACTACAACTCCAATGGAAGTCTACTGGCTGGTCTACAATGTCATTAACCCACCAATGGAGCATTTGGCAAAAAGCTTGGGAGCTTTCCAAGGATGAAACAGATTACTTTGTTCTGCTAGCATTCTTTTCCACTTTTTTGTAGATATACTAGAACTTCTTGAGCTAACTGATAAATAAAGAAGAATTTTCAAATTACTGAGTGAGTTGTCTTTGTGATACAAGACAAACAGACAACAATCCCTGGTTTTCATGATTTGCTAATCTGGAGAACAAAATGGTGTCCACTCTACATCCATGTACCGAGGTCTGTGAGAAGCTATTGGGCCTGCACCAATGAGGTTGCTATCCCCCACCCACTCCCACCTCCACCCATAGAGATTTTGTTTAATTGTTTCTTTTTCAGTGCAAATATGTGCATTGAGTTAACTACTAAATACTAAATACTAAAATCAATGAAAAACTTGGGCTTTTCTTTCCAATTGAAGATATTATGTGAAACCTAATGGTGGAAACTACAATCTCATTTCAGTTTATTTACTAAAATTACAAACATAAGTTTCAACCTACTTAAGCTGAATAACAATTTTGAATTTTTGTATCATAAGCCCAGTTTCAATTCTTAGTAAGAATTTATGTACTCAAAGCATCTATTTATAAAGTTAAAATACACAACTTTTAGGGATTTAAGAATACTAAGTAAATATCAATAAAAATATTGCATGAAGGCAAACCTATTCAAGAGCTGTAGAAAAAATAGAAAGAAACAAATTTTAAAGCATACCTGAACTAAAATAGCTTATAAAATACAACTTAACTAAAACAGTCTAAAATAGATCCTTATCCATTGCTTGGAGCCTTGGAATATAACATCGAGAATAATTGTAGCCAAATATGATTACTGCTAAAACTAGTAACTTGCACATGAATGTCCATTGGGAAGTTTGAAAGTTGAAACAATATCTGTACTGCACCATCATGTTTTTTGAAGAATTCCAAAATTGTAACTTGAGACTTGATGAAATTAGCAACAAAAATATGGAAGCCATCACGAAATTTGCAATGAAGAAGGTATCTAAACTACTGCTATATTTGAAAATCCATGGTTATTAGGGGTTGAAAACATGCTGAAATGATGACTAATCCCCATAGATCTGACTAAAGCATACCCTAAACAGTAGCCTTTACACTTAAAAACTTCCGACTTCAAAACATGGGAGGAAGTTGCTAATGATTGAACCGGCAATAAAACATGCCAGAGGAACTTGGAGATGGCTAAGCCATTAGACATTCATGCCCAAACTCAATCTTTGTTGATTCAGACCTGGGCACACATAACTTACACATTTATCATCCTTTTCTCTTCTGTAGACATTACTTATGGGCTTGCCACTTGAAATGTGTGCATGAATTCCAACACTTGCTCTGTTTTATGTCTTGGCACAGATCAGTTGACTGCATTCAGACAATCATATAAAACATTTGTGAAGACATTCAAATGATCAAAGACTGCACCTTGTATTCATTCCTTTGATAGGTAACAAAATAATGATGCAGTGAAAAAGAAACTTAGACATTCAACATTATGTTCAGCTTGATACATATTATGAAATACAACGCAGACTCCATAATTATTCCAACCCTTTCCCCTTCACCAACTGTGAATAATTACTCCCTTGGCTTCATGGGCATTGGAAGGAAAAGTCAAAGTTCTTGTGTCACATCATATTAACAAAGGCATAAACAACTCCCAGGAGATTGGGTGGGAATCACACTACATCAAAGGGCAAAAGAGTGACCTGTATTGAAAATAAATCTCAGGGCTCTAATCACTATTTTTATTGCTATATTCCAAAAGGCTTAAGGTTTCTATTTAATATCTGCAGCAAAATAGAAATTGTAGACACCCAAAATTGTCATGTCTAATTAAATAAATATTTTATTTATTTAATTATCTAAGATTAATTCTTCTATTAATTAAATAAATCTTTATTTATTTAATTAATTCATTTATCCTCTTCTAGCCTTATTTCTCATTTAAATAAATACTTTTATTTATTTAAATTATCATTTTCCTAAATCAAATAAATATTTTATTTATTTAATTATCCCACTTCCTCTATTAATTAAATAAATCTTTACTTATTTAATTAATTCATTAACCTTTTCTACCCATGACACATGTCATTCATCTCTTAATTCATACACTACCTACCCCTTTCATTATTTTATTATTTCTTTTACCTACCCTCTAATCATAGCCGACCTCCTTTTACACCTCTCAATCTTATCCCTCCATTTCATATAGTGTCTTCTATATAAGGAGATGCTTCCTTCATTATCAAACCCTAATCACCCTAATGAGCTAAGGAAAGATCTTAAGGACTTGACTACACTACGATCCTACTTGCAACCACATTCCGTTCTTTGTTGAGCTCTTGTGCATATAAAATCTTAGAGCAAATATATCAAGCAAGATCAATGGAGATAGGAAGAATGGGGATCAAAACCCTATTGGACATGTGATGGTATAATCTTTGTGATTTCTTTTGATTTGCATTGTCTTAGGTAATCTTCATATGTTATGGTGGATCTTTGTTGTTGTTAGGCTAGGGTTTTGTGGTTGGATTCATTTAGCCTTTCAATATTGTTATTATTGTATCCATTTTCACCATATACATTTTGGCATGCCTGGTGGGACTCTTGTCCCTTTTTGCATTTAACATCTTGTTGCAAATTTTGTATTTTGAAGTTGCAGATCTGACGTTTTCGGCAACATTTTTGACATTTTCGCGTCTGCGCACTTTCGGATCGCGTTTTTTATTTTCTGGTGCATCTGCGACATCTGGGATCGCGTCTACGATATTGGCAATATTTTATTTTGCAGGTTCCAGGAAAGAGCGTTTGTGTTGTAAAGGCGCGTCTGTGATGTTTTTAGCCGCGTCTGTGTCCAGGAAGCGCGTCTGAGTTCTTTAGTCATGTCTGTGCATCATAGAACCGCGTCTGTGTCACAAAGGCACGTCTGTGTAGAGGGTAACCGCGTCTGTGTTCACCAGTTTCAGATTTTGAGTTTTTATTGATTCAGTTTTCGGATTTTGCATTTAGGGTTTCAGATCTGGTTTATTTTGAGCTAACATTTTCAGATATAGCTAACAAAAGTGGTGCAGCTTGTTTTGAAGGCTAAATCATTTGGTTGAAGGCCCCTATTTTCACAAAGTCTTTTGGGTTTAAAATTTACCTAACTTGTGTGCTTGTAGGAAGGGGTGATTATTTCAAACAATCCAAACTACTAATAACTCTTTGTTGCAGGACCTTGGCAAAGGTTTTTGGATTTTTATTGTGTGCCTTGTTTTCATAGACTAGCAAACACTTCAATTGGTGCACTAAAATTGAATCATTGTCTTTTGTGTCTTGAGCAATAGGCTCTTTTTGTTTAATCTTTAGAGGGTCTGTCTTCCTGTGTGGTCATTAGGACTACTAGTGAGAAGAGAACGACCCAAGTGGTAGCAAAAGAAAAGCCATCTTCTTCCAAACCACTATAAATAACTGTATTCATGGTGAAAACTATGAATAACGTGTGCTGATTAGTTCATACCGACACTATGTCTCCCCATAAAACTGTTTGATCAAATTTATTTGATCAGTTGTAGGGCGTAACCCCTACCGGCTGGGAGCCTTCTGTATTTACAGAGCTGAAAGTGCCGCATGTATGGCCACACGAGCGGATGCCCTTACTAGCACCTTTTTGTTTTAGAAGCCCAAATCCTTCTAGTTGTTGGGGCAGGAGGTCGGACCTCTGGTAGCGGCCCACACACATACGGTTCTTAGTAGAGATACAAATTTTTCCACGGGGAGTTTTCGTGGGGGCTGATGCTTGGCTGACCCGAGAAGTGAGTGCCGAGGGTGGAGCCAGTGAGGTCAAGCATCTAAGTATCCGCTCTGAATAGTGTAGCCTCGGGGGTAAAACCCCATGTGGGATCAACAACTATTGTCTTGGCCAGCCATAAGAATTGTGCTTGACTTATGTTAAACATTCAAAACATTCAAGACCAAACAGCAAAACATTGTGTCTTTTGTGTCTTCAAGTGTATGCAAAACATTTTTACATCAAACAAAACACTTTTCTTGGAGTCATTTTGGAGTCTATACACTTGCAAACATTGAGTCCTCATCAACATTGTGTCCTCTTGTCACGAAAAATAGTCAAATAGTCACATTTGGTCACAACAAAACAACTTCATAGACTGGAAAAATCGCACAAAATTTGCAGAAACACGTCTGTGTTGGGCATAATAGCGTCTGTGTTGTCTAGCCGCGTCTATGAAGGGCAGAAACGCATCTGTGTCCACAAAAATAACATTACACTTTGCAAAAATCTCATAAGCGTGTCTGTGTTAAACAGAGTAGCATCTGTGTCAGGAAACCGCATCTGTGAAGTATACAGGCGCGTCTGTGTCCAGAATTGAAAAACTATTACAGTCCAGCAAACAAACACAGTCAGTTTCGGAATTCTTAAGCCTCCTAGGTCATTTCTCCAGGGTTTCATCTAGCATTCAACCTGTCCTTGGGTCTCACAAAGTCAATCATTGCTTTACATCTTTCATTACATTCACATTTGTCTAAACTTGAGTCAAAAGGTCACTTGCTTGTCCTCATCATACTTTGTCAACACACTACATACAACAACACTTTGCTAAGTGGTCCCTCATCAAAGTTTCTTACCTTTGGGTCTCATTTGGTCTTACTTAGAGTCAAGGTCAACTTACCTCATCAAGAGAAACTATCCTCTCTTTGGAAGTCACACCTACTCTACTACATACATACTTGGTCTTACACTTTGGACATTGCAAGAACACCTCAGATTCATTTACATTCCATCCAACTCTTGGTCTTCCATACTCTTTCCATTTTTCATCTAGTCTCACACATCTTGGTCAATACCTAGTTCATGGTTGAAACCCATCTTCAAAAATCTAGGAGAGAAACTAAAGAGGCTCAAGAGTCCGCAAACATGAGTTCTTATGAGTATGACAATGATATCTTTTTCAATTCTGATCATACTACATTACCTGACATGGATGCCTATAGAAACATTACAAATGTTGAGAACATGGACACTATAAACAACAATGCTACACATAATGACAATGTGGACAACTTTTTAGTACATTCAACAGATGTGGAATAATCCATTATGAATCCCCATTTCAATCGATTGGCTGAGGAAATAATGAGGAGGGATGGACAATACTTCTTACAAATGATGGCACAAAGTGGAGCCAAGATACCTCATGATTTTGACATGTCTCAAATAATGGAACATAGACCTTTGCAACAACCTCACTCCAACATGGATCAAAGGAGACCTAATAGTGGAGGAAATAGAGGACCACACATGGTACCTGAATCACCATCAGCTTTGCTTCAAAAACCAGAGGTCCCACATACACATGGTCAAGCATATGATACTTACCTTCGTAGACCATTATGGAAATCCTATGTAGACATATATGCTCAATCACATACTAATGTTAAGGATCAACCACCAAAGCAATTGGATATTCAAAGGCATGCTCAAAATTTGGACACAAGGAAACCTCATGTCAAATTTGGGGGCAACACATTAGAACATGACATGCCTATAGAATATGGTATACATGCACAAAATAGATATGGTGTTCCTCAACATGAATCTATACCAAGTGGTCCACATACACAACATCATTACAGACCTCCTCCATATGAACATGTGTATGATCAATATCATCCATATATGCAACATGCACCCCCTCCAATGGGTACCTCAAACATAGGATATGGTCCAAGAAGTTGATCTCCACCTAAGAGCAGTTTGGAGCAACAAATCAGGGACTTACAAAAGAAAATGGAGGACATAAATACACCGAAGCCAACATACACAATGAGAGACATATGTCCTTATCCATTTGACAAAAGCATTCCAATGCCTCCATTTCCTACACACTTTGTGATGCCTAAATTTGATAAGTATAGAGGAAAAGGGGATCCTAAGGCACACATAAGATAGTTTTTCACAGCTTGCATTGAGGTAGCAGTAGAAGAGACATATTTGATGAGATTATTCCCACAGAGCTTAGGTGATCAAGCTATGGAATGGTTCTCCCAACTTCCACCTGGTATTAAGTCATGGGGTGATCTAGCAGAGGCATTTATTCAACATTTCTCCTATAACATAGAGACAGACATATCAGTCACTACTTTGTGCAACACCAAGCAAAAAGAGGGAGAATCTTTTGCATCATTTTTACAAAGATGGAGAAATCTAGCCAGCAGATGCTCTTGTGAAATTCCACAAAAACAAATGGTAGAGATGTTCACACAAAATGTTAACAAAGACATTGGCTATGATCTAAGGAAAGCTTGTTTGTCCACCTTCAAGGACGTTATTGAAAAAGGCTTAGCAACAGAAAAGGTCCTAATTGAACAAGGAGTCATAAAGATATTCAAGGAAAACAAAGATGACTTTAAAGGAAAAGGCAAGCCAAGATTTTGGAATAAAAACAAGAACACAGTCAATGATGGTGTTGTTGATGCCAACACAGTGTGACCCAAATTCATCTTTTCGGGATCAAGTTCTACAAACAATCAAGTGAATACTCAAACAACTTCTAGATCACGAAGGAAGTACACTCCATTGGGAGAACCACTTGAGTTAGTCTTCAAGAAGCTAGTGGCAAACAAGGTGATCACAATTCCAGATTTCCCGCCATATGAACCAAAGGTCAAACCAAATTGGTGGAATGATGATGAGTATTGTGAATTTCATAAGAGGAAGGGTCATTAGACAGGAAATTGTCATCGACTGAAGAACATCATACAGGATCTCATTGATAGAGGTGACATTGAGATCGAGGGACATTCGTCTAATCAAGAACATGAGATGTTTAAGGAACCATTCCCAAAACATGACAAGGGAAAAGCTAAAGCCACAGATGACCAAACCAACTATACCAGAGCATCTTATAACTATGATTCAACTATCAATCACATCTCGATGGACAATTACGTCTCTACTATTATCATCAAGGACAAAGCGTCTGAGAATTCTACCCAAAGACCCAAGATTGTCCTAAAAGATGTTGGATCTTCTTCTGAACCTACCTCTGAATGTCATGTTACAACCCGTCGAGGTAAAATAACTTTGCAAGGTGCTCCAACTAAAAACATCGCTTCTTCATCAACCAAACCTGAGTATGACCTTGTAGAACAGTTAGGGAAGACACCTGCACTCATTTCAATCCTTGAGCTATTACGCATATCTCCCGCACGTAAAGCCATTCTTGACAAAATCTTGGGAGATACTGTTGTTCCTACTGATCTGAACGTGGACCAGTTTCAAGCCATGGTGGGATATCTTTCCGTTCCACACTCCCTTACTTTCACAGAAGCTGATGATGCCTCCGTAAGTCAGCCACATAATGCACCATTACACATTGAAGCCTTCATACACAAACATCGAATAAAAAGAGTCCTGATAGATGGAGGAGCAGGTCTAAACATTTGCACATTAAGCACTATTACACAATTGGGATATTCTGATAAAGCTATGAATTCTACAAATCAAATCACCATTAAGGCATATGATGACGAAGAGCATTCATCCAAGGGCACAATCACCTTACCTCTCAGAGTTGGGCTAGTTACAAAGGATGTGGTTTGTCAAGTCCTAGATTTAAATCTCACTTATAACATATTGCTAGGACGTCCTTGGATTCATGAAATGAGGGCAGTACCATCCACATATCACCAATGCATTAAGTTTCCTCATAATGGCATGGAAGTAACAGTTAACGGTGATCCTAATCCATTCATATATTGTAATAACCTGAAATCAAAGACTGAGACCATCATTCCCAGTAATCGTGAAGTTGTTCCTTCGTCAGCATACATTGATCCTGAGTCATTAAAACCTTCAACATCAAAACAAGGTGAGCTTAAAGGCAAGTTTAAGGACAAAGGCATGGGCGAATATACTTTCAATCAGACCATGTACTTACGACAAGTCATGAGTTCCCCAAAAGAATATGGAAGACCACATCCTAACAAGCAAGTATCCATCATGATGCTCAAATGGGACCCTACTATCTTTCAAAGATGGGCTGAACTAGAAGAGGAAGATTTATACAAAATGCTTTTCAGGGACAATGAAGAGGAAACACAAGACCACATCAATCTACCATGTGAGAAATATGGCAAAGGCTTCAAAATTCTACAAAAATTCGGGTATGATGGAAAAAGCCCTCTGGGGTTACGAAAGGAAGGCATCATGGAACCTTTACAACCTAAATTGACCTTCAAAAAGGAACGCTTGAAAGGACTTGGTTTCTTAACTTCTAGGGTCCACACCCAAAGGACAAAAGAAGATTTACAAATCAAAGCTGCCAAAATGCAACAAGAGGATCACTATTCCACAGATTCTAACGAATGGGAATGGGGTTCAGATAAGTCTTCCAGTGACTACGAGCTCAATGAGATATTCAGAGAACCAGATGAACCCATAGAAGAAGAAGAATTTTATAATAAGTTCAGAGTTGGTCAAGAAACAACCTAGGAGGATTCCACACAGTCCTTGTCTCAAGGTTCTAGGTTGAAATCACATAGGATGAGAACACCTGCCCGGAATGCGCTACTAGTGATGATAATTTGGATTCGCTCGTGATCGAGACTGATGAGGAGAGTGCCATCAATGACCTCGATAATTAACTTGACATACCCAAATATAACCACATTCTCACTCTTAGCTCCCCTAACTTCGAAGACATTAACGGCCTTCCCCTTGTTCACCGCCAACTCATTGACTGGGATTATGAAGGACCTGCATAGTTTGATACATTCCAAAACGATGAAGCTTTTATTGACTATCTGGGCATACGAGATGATCTTCTTCTTGGAGACCATAAAGCGGGATACACTATAGAACTCAATAGCGTGGCATATTTTGGCGAGGGTGTCGGACCTTCCAGTCGCAAAAATATAAAAATAAGAACAAATCAAGGGTCTTATGGCAAAAACCACACTGTGGCGCTATCTGACCCCAAAAAAGTAAAAAGAAAGGATGTATCTGAGGGCGAAAACCTCTCTGAGGCACCCGAAGATGGAAGGCTCGACATTCTCCCAACATCATATCAGGAAAAGTCATCCATGTTGGTAGAGGAGACTATCAAAACAAACATTGGTACAGAAGAGGTTCCACACAACATATTCCTAGCTCAATCATTGATAGAGTCCGAAAGGTCAAAATTCATAGGTTTCTTCAAAGAACGACAAATCAACTTTGCCTGGTCATACATTGATATGCCTGGATTGGATCCAGATTTGGTAATGCATCACCTGACAGTTAAACCGGGGGCAAAACCAGTAAAACAGAAATTAAGAAAAATGCATCCACAAGTGGCATTACTAGTCAAAGTAGAACTTGAGAAGTTATTGGATGTCAGATTCATATGCCTAATTGATTATCCTGAATGGATCTCCAACTTGGTACCTATTAGCAAACCAGATCGCAGCATCAGAATATGTACAGATTTCAGAGACATCAACAAAGCTTGTTCAAAGGATGACTTCCCATTACCAAATATTGACTTGATTGTTGATCTCACAGCAGGTCATGAAATGTTATCATTGATGGATGGGTTCTCTGGTTATAATCAAATAAGGATCGCACCCGAGGATCAACACAAAACGTCATTTACTTGTCCATGGGGAACTTTCTGCTAGAATGTCATGCCTTTTGGGCTAAAGAATGCAGGTGCTACATATCAAAGAGCCATGACTACTATCTTTCATGATCTCATGCACGTAACCGTGGAAGATTATGTTGACGACCTCTTTGGCAAATCAATAGACAGAAATACACATTTGGACATACTTGCAGTCGTCTTTGATCGATTGGAAAAATACAAAGTAAGATTAAACCCCAAGAAATGTGTCTTTGGAGTAACCTCCGGGAAGCTCCTAGGATTCATTGTATCCAAAAGAGGAATTGAAGCTGATCTAGCAAAAGTCAAGGCCATCTTGGAAATGCAACCACCAAGAAATATCAGTCAACTTCGATCCTTACAAGGCAGACTCCAGTCCATCCGAAGATTCATAGCACAACTGGCAGACAAGTGTAATCCTTTTCAACACCTACTACACAAAAACATCAAATTCAAGTGGGATGATAACTGTCAATAGGCTTTCCAAACGCTCAAAGATTATCTTTTGAATTCGCCAGTTTTGATGCCACCAGTTTCAGATCAGCCTCTGTTACTATACATATCAGCTACTCCAACAGCACTGGGGGCACTCTTAGCACAACAAATTGCCGAGGGCAAGGAAAAAGCAGTATACTATATCAGTCGTACATTGGTGGGATACGAGCTCAATTACACACCAATTGAGCGTGCATGTCTCGCCGTGGTCTTTGCTTCGCAGAAATTACGACATTACATGCTTACTCATAAGACTAAGTTAGTTGCAAGGATAGACCCATTGAAATACCTTCTCAATAAAGCAACATTTACTGGGCGACTAGCCAAATGGGTAATGATCCTGAGTGAATTTGACATCGAGTATGTGGACAGAAAAGCAATAAAAGGACAAGCCATCGCAGATCAATTAGCAGATGCTCCCATGATAGATGATGTTCCTCTAAGTTCTGAATTTTTAGATGAATCCATTTTGACAATGTCACATGCAAAGCCATGGCAACTGTACTTCGACGGCTCACACACACAGCATGGGGCAGGAGCTGACATCCTCTTTATAACTCCTCAAGGAGATTCTATACCAAAATCATATCGCTTATCATTTCCTTGCACTAACAATATAGCGGAATATGAGGCATTAACAATAGGATTACGAATTGCAATTCAATGGAAGATCCAGGAACTTCGTGTTTTTGGGGACTCCCAACTTGTCATCCGACAAGCAACTGATGATTACCAAACAAAAGATGAAAAATTAATGCCTTATAAACAAATGGTGGATGACCTGAAACAACACTTCACAAAGATAGACTTTGAGCAGATACCAAGAGAGTAGAATCGCGTCGCAGATGCCATGGCTACAATTGCTTCCCTGATTGATCTACATCCAAACGAGACCTGCTATGAGTTCTTGGTGGCTAACCTTTTGGTCCCTTCATATGAGATCATGCCTACTGAGATGCTATGTGTTGTCGGTCCCGAATCCCAGTTATATGGTTCCATTTTCACATACCTTCGTGACAATACTTTACCTCCTGATCTATCAAATAACCAACGTCGCACTTTCATTCGCCAATCCTCTCGATATGTCATTTTAGCTGATATCCTATATCGGTGAGGTCTAGATGGCACTCTTCTTAGATGTTTAGAAAGTGACGAAGCGCATATTGCATTACGGGAAGTGCATGAAGGGATATGTGGTCCACATGCTAGTGGTCCTACCTTGGCCAAGAAACTCATCAGGACTGGATATTACTGGCCCAATATGGAGAAAGACTCATATCAGTTTGTCAAGAAATGTAAGCAATGCCAAATTCATGGAGACCTCATACATGCGCCAGCACAAGAACTTCAACCACTTGCGTCTCCTTGGCCCTTTTGTCAGTGGGGACTCGATCTCATAGGCAAGATTCACCCTCCTTCTTCCAATGGTCATAAATTCATTATCACTGCTACAAAGTATTTTACAAAATGGATTGAAGTCGTGCCTCTCACACAAGTTACTGGAAAACAGATTGCTACATTCATCCTTAACTATATCATTTGCCGATATGGTATTCCTATTTCCATTATCACTGATAACGGGCGTCCCTTCAAAAATCAGGATGTTCGTGAACTCTGTGACCGCTTTCATATTTCCCATCGTTTCTCCACACCATATTACCCCCAAGGTAATGGCCAAGCTGAGGCATCTAACAAAACAATCCTTAAAATCCTAAAGAAGACAGTCGACGATGCTGGTCGTAATTGGCATATCCAACTCAATCCTGCACTTTGGGCCTACCGCACAAGTGTCTGCACACCTACAGGAGCTACACCCTATTCACTTATTTTTGGCATTGAAGCTATCCTGCCTATTGAGGTCGAGCTACCCTCTTTACGGGTTTCTTTACAAAACATCATCAGTGATGAAGACTATAGGGTCTCTCGCTTACAAGAGCTGGAACTATTGGATGAACGAAGACAAACTGCTTTTAATCATCTCAAGGCTTACCAACAATGAATGAGTCACAGCTACAATCACAAGGTCAAGCCTCGCACATTTGACGTAGGTGACTTGGTTCTCAGAGAAAATCCTAAAAATCAACAAGACAGAGAGAAGAAGGGCAAGTTCGAACCAAACTGGCTTGGTCCTTACATTATTACATCAGCATATGGATCTGGTGCATATCAGCTCTCAACTATAGAAGGTGAACCTTTGGAGGATCCTATCAACAGCATGCACCTTCGCAGGTTCTACACATAGCTCTTTGGAGTATCCTAAATTCAAAAATACAAAAAAATCAAAAAAATTCAAAAATACAAAAAATCAAAAATTTCAAAAATACAAAATAAAATAAAATTATAAAACAAAAAAATCGTTACTTGGTGAAAACCTGGCAAACAGGCGCCTTGTGACACAAAAAAATCGACAAATCGAAAAAAGTAAAGAGAAATAATTTCATCCAACGGTGAAAACCACTTTAGTGGCGCCCTGGGCAAGTACCATGGTGAAAACTGGGTCACCAGCGCCATGCGTAGAGACATTGCTCCTCCCTCCTTCAGGATTCACTTTCATCCTTTCATTTTGCTCACACTCACGACCAATTCATCCATAATAAACTTACCCATTCCCATTATGGCTTGTTATTGATCTCCCTAAGATTGGTTAGCCATTCATAATAAACCTCCCTTTTCATCCCTTTCCATCTAGAATAAATCAGATCCTATCTGTGGCTAAGGCAAAATCCTACCTCTAGTAATGGGTGTGGAACTAAGAACATCACATGTTTCGAGGAGTACAGTTTCTTCCAGTTCCTTCAGTCTATCCGCGCACAATCCGCAATAAAGCAGTATCTGCATCACAGATCCGTAATAAAGTTCCATCTTCTTGGCAATAAGGTATCCGTTTCATGAATTCAGTCAGTTTCAGATGAGACACAACAACAACAATGGGCAATCAAATCTTTCAACAGACTCAGACAACATTATGGTTCAATACTATCTATCCTTTTTGTGAAAGTAAACATTATGACCACAATCAAAAAAGACTTATACAAGTGACAAGAGACACTAAACTTGAGGACTACAGTGGATGTTGGTGTCGAGTCTGGGTTTTCTTTTGATTTTATCTTTTGGTGACATGTCTTTTAGCTTTTCCGGGATGTCTCTGACTAGAGATTCTATCTCCAGGATGTCTTTGACTAGAAAGGCGAGGATGGGGTATTGTCACCTATTTTTCTTTGCTGTCTATGGATTGTCTCTTAGTAATGCTATGACTTGTCCAAGGATATGAGGACATTGTGAGTCTAGTGTGAATTGGGGCATTCCTTGTTTGTGACTGTCTTATCTCCATGCAAACAAGTACAATGACTTTCTGGGTCAAACACATGCCTCGATTGTCATAACCTATTTTGCCATAATAAAGATCAATGATGATAACGCATAAGAAGCTCTTTCACTTTCATATCTTCTGTCTTCTATCCCCCTTTCTTGATTGACCTCCATCGTCCTTCTCGAGTCTGCGTAGCCTGCTATCACATGACTGAGCATAATGACACACCAAAAACATTTGCATGTCATATAGTTACACCTGCATTACCACATATAAGCATTTCATACATACAGATAGATATTACAAATGCATCACATCCTGCACACAACAACTGTTAGCAAAATTTACATTTGCATTTTCATATTCATTTGCATTACATACATTCACATTTGTATCATGCATACACATATAAACACATAAAAGAACAAAAATATGGCATTTCCTCATATACACATTTGCATCCATAGCATAAAACATACATCACATAAGAACATCTCATCATATAGGTACACATGCATATAGCTACCGCAAAGATGAATCATCTCATATATATAAATAAAGTGTCATGATACAATGATGTCAAAATCATATGGCTACAAAAGCACCCGCAGGTGTCTACAATACAAAAATGGTACAAAAATGATACAAAGGGAGCCCTCTATGGCTATGATGAACTCCCTCCCTCGGAGCCGCCTGGCCTCGACGGAATCTGAGCCCCTGAAGGACCCGCCCCAGATCATCCTGCCTGTCTCCTCTATCTGGTGGTGGCAGAGGGCCCATAACCCCACCACTCGATGCCTGTCTCCTCCGGCTCCCTCCTGTAGCTATCGCTGTACGTGACGGTCTATGGAAGCTCCTCGCTCACTGATCTGTTGGCACTGCACCATAGTAGAGGTCCCTCCAGTAGGCTATCCCCTCCCCTGCCTGCAGGACATAAGCATATCCTGCCCCTGTATCTTCAGCTGCCTATCTCCCGGCCCTCAGTGCTGTCTCAACCTTTGTATAGCGCTGGATAGCCTGATCCCGCTCTCACTCAGTATCTCTGAGCCTCGTCCTGAGCCAATCCCTCTCCCTCTCCAACTCTTGGATCTCATCTGCTTGGCCCTGGCAGATCTCCCTCAGCTCTAGCAGCTCATCCTCCACTGGGTCAGCCCCCTCTGCCTCTGCCTGTGGCTCCCCCTCTACGGGTGCCTGCCCCTGTACCTGTACCTGTACCTGTACTGGTGCCTGTACTGGTACCTGTCTCTGTCCCTGTCCCTGTATCTGTACCTGCCTGGGACCTTGTGCTGCTGGCACTTGTAAAGGCAATCCACCGCGACCCCTCACCACCCGAGCCTGGCTCTCCTCTCCACCCTCCCTCCGAGGTGCAACCCGCCTCTCTCCAACTACTCCCCTCCTCCTCCGTCGGCCTCTGCCCCCATCACCTCCACCCTCCTCATCATCTCCCCCCCCATCTCCCTACAATGCCTCTCCCGGATCTGTCAACCGGGGAAACGGATGCTCTGCCCAATAAGTTGTATACTCGGCATCCATGCTGACATCCTCGATCTCTGGCCACATGTCCCAGGGTAGGGGCATCATCTCTACCAGCTGTGTCACTGCCTGATCATATGACAACATCGACCCAAACTGTGCTTGATCTCTAACTGTGCGGGCATACATGCCTGAGCCTCAGGGCATCCTCTGAATCCGGCCAACCCTGTCCACCAACTGTCTCTCTAGCACATAGGGCATCCGCCCAATCAGGTACCTACTCCGGAAGGTGTAGGGCAGCTCAACTGCGTCATCCTCCCACTCCTCGCAGCCCAGATATGGTCTCCATATGACCACATCAATGTCGTCCGACACTCACCGCCAATGCTCTAACCTGCCAATCCGCGGTTGTGATGTGATCATATCATACAAATGAACAAAGTTGTATCCATGACCTCTGCCCCTGAAGTGTATCAGTCGGGTAACCGACAGATGCTCGTAGGCCCATACCTGCAGCAATGTCACTCCGCAGTCCAATTCTACTGATCCGTGATAAACAAACTGATGAAGCTCATAATACAAATGGGCCAGCACACACGGTCCCCAGGCATATCTGGTGTGCTGCATCACCAGTGTCTCCAGTGCTCCTCCCCAGCCCACAGCCAAACCCCGTGTCGCCCTATCCGGACACAGGAACCCATTAATAGCTCCTCCTATCACTGTCGGCAGCGTTAGTCCTGTGGCTATCATGGTGTTCCATGCCATGTGTCCTACCCTCATCTCCAGTCCAGGGTCCTGGAACACATGTCTCAAGGCCTCTCTGTCTCCATTTCGATCGTATGGGATCAACTCTCCATCGATCGGTACCCGCAATATCCTGTATACATCCTCCAGGGTGACGGTCATCTCACCCATTGGCAAATGAAACGTGCACGTCTCAGAGTGCCATCTCTCCGCCAGCGCAGTCAACAAACCCATGTTTGCCCGAAACTCGGGCACATACAGCACATGTCTCAAACCCATCTCCTCGATGGCAGCTCTGTCCTCAAAAGACAACTCAGGTCACAACCTCTGCGTCGACAGGAATCTCTCCCGTGACTCTAGCATCGGCAAATACTCCTGCAGTCAAGCAAATCAAATCATGTCAGTCATAGTGGCATTCACTGTTTATCACAAAATGCTACTTTTTATCTAAATGCATATGGCTATCTACCCTAGTGACACTCATTGTTCATCACAAAGTGTTGCTTCTATCCTAGTGACACTCACTATTCATCACAAAGTGTTGCTATTTATCCTAGTGGTACTCCCTGTTCATCACAAAGTACTACTTATGTGACACTCACTGTTCATCATAGTGTTGCTCACATTTGCACTCATTGTTCATCACAAAGTGCTGCTTATACTCTAGTACTCCCTGTTCATCACAAAGTGCTGCTTATACTCTAGTACTCCCTGTTCATCACAAAGTACTCTATCTTGGTACTCACTGTTCATCACAAAGTGCCTTGATCTATCCTAGTCTTCCTAGAGGACCTGCTTGAGTGTATCCTCTCAGTAGCTTATCCAATCGACAGCGTATGTTCATCACAGAACTACCGATTTGACCTAGAAGATGTAACCTTTACACTTTTTCAAACGCAAACGCGCTTACATGATATAAACGCACTCAAAGACTGCACAGACGCGCCTGAAAAACATAGACGTGCCTGCTTGACACAGACGCGCCTATGCTCTGCACAGACGTGCCTGGGAGACACAGACGTGCCTTCTTGGCACAAACGCGTCTGAACATCACAGACGCGGCCACAATTGACGCAGACGCGGGTCCAGACATAGACGCGCCTGGCACAAACACAGACGCGCCTAGCGAACACAGATGCGCCTGGATGTTTTTTGACACTTTATGGACCCTAGTCTAAGCGCATTTATGACCCTATCTAGCATGCATTAATGAAAAAATTAAATGCGTCAAAGTACGAGGAGGTTTGGTGGTACTTACCGGCTCTCCTGCCTCTGCTGGTCTCTGAAATCGACGAACGCGGTCGAATCTGTGAGTGAAAGCCATCGCTGCTGACTGCTCCTGCTCTATTTTCGCTCTGCAATATGGTCTTGTGGATGTGTAGATGACAATGAGGATGTATTTTCCCCCGTGGTCTATCTTATAGCCTACCCTAGCCCTCGCCTTCATTTCCCGAGTCAGTCTTCATTATCCCGTGACTTTGTCACTTTATCCGGTCAATCCATTCTAGCTTTTCTTTCTTATCGAGAGATTGTCTGCAATCTTTTTCAGACATTTTCATCCAATCTCTCGAGGGCATATCATTCCCATTCTGGGGCAACTTTGTATCAGTTCATCTTATCTTCTTTGAAACAACGCGACAAGCCGCATTGTCTTAAAGAGGGGCAAAATGTAGACACCCAAAATTGTCATGTCTAATTAAATAAATATTTTATTTATTTAATTATCTAAGATTAATTCTTCTATTAATTAAATAAATCTTTATTTATTTAATTAATTCATTTATCCTCTTCTAGCCTTATTTCTCATTTAAATAGATACTTTTATTTATTTAAATTATCATTTTCCTAAATTAAATAAATATTTTATTTATTTAATTATCCCACTTCCTCTATTAATTAAATAAATCTTTATTTATTTAATTAATTCATTAACCTTTTCTACCCATGACACATGTCATTCATCTCTTAATTCATACACTACCTACCCCTTTCATTATTTTATTATTTCTTTTACCTACTCTCTAATCATAGCCGACCTCCTTTTACACCTCTCAATCTTATCCCTCCATTTCATATAGTGTCTTCTATATAAGGAGATGCTTCCTTCATTATCAAACCCTAATCACCCTAATGAGCTAAGGAAAGATCTTAAGGACTTGACTACACTACGATCCTACTTGCAACCACATTCCGTTCTTTGTTGAGCTCTTGTGCATATAAAATCTTAGAGCAAATATATCAAGCAAGATCAATGGAGATAGGAAGAATGGGGATCAAAACCCTATTGGACATGTGATGGTATAATCTTTGTGATTTCTTTTGATTTGCATTGTCTTAGGTAATCTTCATATGTTATGGTGGATCTTTGTTGTTGTTAGGCTAGGGTTTTGTGGTTGGATTCATTTAGCCTTTCAATATTGTTATTATTGTATCCATTTTCACCATATACAGAAATTATTATGGAGAATCATTCGCCATTTTAAAAATACACTTAATCTCTTAGGATCCAAGCAAATGAAGCGAATTCAACATAAAACACATGGTCTACCATAGACTTGTGTCGAAGATGGCTTAGTGACCTAGTTGGTAATGAAGGGTCTAACACGTTTCACAATTTTTGTGAGATTGAATGAAGTGAAAAGTTTTGCATGATCTCAATCATTTATTTAGACTACACTATGTAGTAGTGTATGGAATGTTACAGAAGCATTGGATTAATGTAGCATCCAGTTGAAGGTTTACATACTTTTATGGTTCTGGTCTTGGTTCTAGGTATCAAAGAATTCATGTTCTTACCTGTAAATAATGTAGTAGCATCTTATGTTTTGCAAGGATCTAACAAATACATTGAGTACCATCATCTACAAGGACAAATAAGATCACTGTCCATTGTTCTTCCATATTCATTTTGGACTCAAAATTGGGGTCAATTTAAGGAGATATGTTCTTATTATGGTTACTCCTCACAGGCATAAAAAAGGCATTAGTAGTACATATGAAACAGAAACAGGACCAGATCATTACAGAAAAAAAAGAAATCAGCTAATGAAAACAATCACAAAAACTGCAAAGACGCTCAGGACAACCAGAAAAGTCTACAAAGAAATTGACTTAGAATACCACTATACTAGTTTTGTACGCAGCCAATTGACAAACAATGTTCAGGACAAAAACTTTCAATTTAAATACCATGTAATCAATTAAAAAATGCTTTAGAAACGTATGTCAATATATATACATATTTTCTCGTTTTGCTCCTCTATAGTGTTTTGTCTATAGATGATATTACTTTGTTGTGAAATCAAAGCTATGAGAAGTTGTGTTATGCTTTTTTTTTTTTGGCTAGCCACACATATTGATGTGCATTTTCCAAGTATTAGATTCCAGATTTCTCAAATTGTGCAGAAGTTCAGTAAATTACAAACCAACTAGCATCAAAATCACAAATCTATAATAGAAAACACAAGCAACAAGCAATGACTCTCGGCAGGAACTTCGCTGCTTGTAGCTCTTGTTTATTGTAGGCTCTTCTATGGATTATAGGATTTTCTATCTGAAATGTCTTTTATTAAATAGCAATGGGTGTGGTTTTGTAAGGGAAGTTCATTGTAGAATCATTTGCCTTTTTATTATTGCTTATGTGAATGGTACATAATGTTTGTATCATTTATATCATATAGACCTTACCAAGAAATTCCAAATTCTAGATATGAAGACATTTCCATGAACCATGGAACCAGTCCTGCACAACGCAAATTTGATGCATGTGACATTTTTACAACTATTAGAACCCAATACATTCTTTAAATTATCAACACTATTTTACTTTTCTTATCAATGAGTAGAATTTGTATGACACCAACATTTAATTATTCATTTTTACTCTAAGAATTTTTTTTTTCAATAAAAGTGGATTATTCCACTAAACTTTTTTATTAATATTTTTTAATTTTTACATAGGATTCAAAGAGCATACCAGAGGAAAGAACCCAGGGAAGAAAACCTCCGGTCACAGCTCATAAAATAAACCTATAGTATCTAACGGATCAGTTTATACACCCCGCCCAAAACCACATACAAAATGCGGTCACAACACATTTAATATTAGTTTTGCATAGAGCCCATATGACAATTTGTCAAAAAAACCCATCGGATAATTTTCAAATGTAGACTCCACATCTTCTATCAATGGAAGAAGACAAAATTTTCCAAAGCCCTGTGCCAAATCCCATGAGCCAAAAACCTTCTTGCCAAAAAAGAAAGTATCAAAAAAACTTTGGAAAAACACTATTGTATCAAATACCATGAGCTCGAACTCTCCTCCAGACAAAGAACATGAATACTTGAAATGAAAGGGGAAAGCGGGAATAATTATCATCATAAAATTTTACATCAACATTACTCAAGAAAATCACATAACTATTGTTACAAACCTTCCCATACCCTAGAAGGAACTTCCTCAAAACCCACCTCTCGCTGATTGGCATTGCTATCAATGGCTAAATTTGCCAAATAATCTACAATCTTATTAACTTCTCTGTAACAATGGGATACCAAGAAAGATTCAAACAATTCTAATTTTTGTAAAATGGGATCAAGTATATACTGCAAATTCCAACAATAAAATTTCTTTTTTATAACACATTGAATAATCACCATAGAATCACCTTCAATTATTAAGTCCTTGATTCCCAAAGAGATTTCCATATCCAAACCAAAAGACAAAGCATGGAATTTCGCATAATTGTTAGTTTTAAAACCAATAGCATGACACTTAGCTCGAATAAAATTTGCATTGTGCTCATAAATTACCATGTATATCCCAGCCAGCACAGGGTTACCACGAGAGGCCCCATCAAAATTCAATTTAAAGTGCCCCTACGGAGGAGGTTTCCATCTAGCAAAGCATCTCTTACCTATTGCATCATTCTTTTTTAAAATTGAACCATGAGAGGGTAAAATTGATAGCATCTTCCAAACTCTAGTAACTCTACTATCCCAGTGCGAAAAAGAAGTAAGATTTTTCAAATTCTTATAAATAAATGACAAAGCAACCTCAGAGATTGAAGACTCAATTTTTAATAGAACCTCAAACACAAGAGACCTTGTTTTTTTTAATATCCTGTTGTTTCTCTCTAGCCAGACATTCCAAATCACAATAGATGGAGATATGATCCAAAGGCATGCATAAAAAGATAAGGAAAACATAAAGGACCAAGATCTAAAATGGGAAATGAGATCCTTACCAATAACAAAGGATATATTTAACTTCTCAAACAACCACTGCCAACATTCATAAGCATAATCACAATGTAGGAATAGGTGTGAAGAAGATTCCAAATTTTTGTTACAAAGGACACAAGGGAAAACAACAGTAATACCAAGCCTGTCTAGTCTCATACCTGTAAGGACTCTATCCTGAACTGCCAACCAAGCAAAGGCTCCAGCTTTAGGAAGACAAGCCGAATGCCAAAACAACTTATAAGGCCAAGATGATAAATCTTTAGCAACCATAAGAGAGTTGTAACCATCTTTAATAGTGTATTTACCAGAAATATTCTTTTTCCAAATAAGTTCATCCTCAGAATCAGAAAGAAATACAATTCTATCTCCCAAAATCTTCTCAAAATCTAATTTCATGCTTTGATCAACATCTAAGAAATCAATCGACTTCCATCTAGCTAGCTTAAGGGGACCACTAGTCACAATTTCAAAATAATCTGCTACAAAAACACCCCAAAGGGAGGAAAGAATAGTGATCAAAGGAGACCAATCCCTAATATTCACCAAAGGTGTGTGTCCATTCCATACTTCATCCCAGAATCTAACCTTTCTACCATTATGAACAATCCATGAGAGATGAGGCAAAATAACTGATCTACATTTACAAAGAAAATTCCAATTAGCAGAACCCAAAGGCAAATTTGAGACTTTAAAAATGTACTCTCTTGGTCCATTATTTAAATATTTGGCAAACATAATTTGTGCCCATAAGGAGTTAGGCTTGTCATATAATTTCCAAACCAACTTAGCACCTCGAGACTCTGAATTCCTATTCCTCCAAGTTCCTTAGGCAAACATACCTTATCCCATGCAACTAAAGGGAGTTTCTTCTTGCCATCTTTATTATTGTTCCAAAGAAAATATCTAAGAGTATCCTGTAAACTAACAATAGCTGCTTTTGGAGACTTCAAAATAGACATGAGATATATGGGAACAACATTCAAAACAGACTTGATGAGAACAATTTTACCTGCCAAAGTTAACCATCTATGATTCCATGAGAGAATTCTTTTAGAAATGACCGAAATAATCTTATCCCAAAAACCAATCTTATCCTATTTAACAAAGAAAGGAATCCCAAGGTAAGTACATGGAAGATTTCTAGTCTCAAATCCCCAAAAGGATTGCAACCTATGCTGAACCAGTTGTGATGTATTAAGGAAAAAAATCTTTGATTTATCACCATTCACTTTCTGACCAGAAAATGATGCATAATTTTGTATTATTCCTTTAATCACTTTTGCCTCACCTAATGAAGCATGTCCAAATAACAGAGTATCATCTGCAAAGAGACAATGAGAAATACTCTGGGGAATATTCTGAATCCTTATACCTTTCCAAAGCCCCCCCACTTTAGCAACCCTAATAGCCCAACTAAAGGTTTTAGCTAGGAGAATAAACAAAAAGGGGGAAAGGGGATCTCCCTATCTCAAACCCCTAGAGGAAGTGAAAAAACCACAAGGAGAACCATTAATTAAAACCAAGAATCTTGCAGAAGAAATACATGCACGAATCCATTTGACCCAAGCCCTGGAAAAACCTAACTTCTCAAGAACAGCACATCAATCCCCCCACTCTACTCTATCATAAGCCTTCATCATGTCTAGTTTAAGTATCATGGTCGGGGTTCTTTGGGTGGAAATAGAATGCAGCACCTCATGTGCTACAATTGCACCCTCTGTCGTCTCCCTTCCGGGAACAAAACCACCTTGCTCCAATGAAATGATCCTAGGTAGAATTTTTGCCAACCTAAGGGAAATTGCCTTTGTAAATATCTTATACAAAGTGTTACATAAAGTAATGGGGCAGAAGTCAGCAAAAGTCTTAGTATCCTCTTTTTAAGGAATAATTGCAATCATTGTAGTATTAAGTTCTTTTAAAATAGACCTATTTCTCCTAGCTTCCTTGAGAGCCAATAAAACATCATTTCCCACAAATTCCCAACATTTCTGAAAAAATAAAGGAGTAAAACCATCTAGTCCCGGAGCTTTATCCGGATTCATGGCAAAGACAACACTCTTAACTTCTTCTAAGGAAAAGGGAGACATCAACATCTTATTGTCTTCCAAAGATACTAAAGGAGGAATATTAAATATAATATCATTGTTGAGATTTCCATTTTCCGAAGATAATAATGACTTAAAAAACCTAACTACCTCTGAAGCAATGTCCTCTGGCTCTGTCAATAAATTCCCATTCTAACACTGAATACAGGATATCCTATTCTTACATCTTTTAATCTTAGTTGAAGAATGAAAAAAATTAGTGTTCATGTCACCATCTGAAAGCCATAACTCTTTAGATTTCTATCTCCAATAGATTTCCTCTCTAGCTAACACCTCCTCAAGTTGTAATTTTAGTGACTTCAATTCATCAAAAACGTGTGGCACCATACCATGTTGAAGCACATGAGTATTAAGACACTCAATCATATCTTGAATCCTTTGTTTCTCTTGAAAAATGTTCTTAAAATGCGAGATATTTCATTCCCTAATATTCAATTTCAAATAACTTAACTTCTTAGCAATCTGAAACATATGAGACCCAGAACAAAAAGGAGCAGAATTCCACCATTTCATAAGCAGAGGCAAAAAGGAAGAATCTCTAAACCACATGGGCTCAAATTTAAATGGAGACTTAAAAGAACTCCTATCCTTAATAATTGAAAGGGAAATTGGAAAATGATCAGAACCCGAGATCGGTAGAATAGAGGAAAAGAATTCAAAATCTGAATCAATCCAATTCTC
Source organism: Cryptomeria japonica (assembly GCF_030272615.1). Taxonomy (NCBI): domain Eukaryota; kingdom Viridiplantae; phylum Streptophyta; class Pinopsida; order Cupressales; family Cupressaceae; genus Cryptomeria; species Cryptomeria japonica. The sequence continues at coordinate 650,261,843 of NC_081414.1, read as the reverse complement.
AGATAACAAAAAATGATCTAATCTCTCAACAATCTGAGAAAAATCCCTTCTCATGTTTGTCCATGTGAAAACCCCATTCTGAGACTTACAATAAAAAAGGCTCATATCATAAATGAAATCCCCAAAGTCATCCATAATCCTTTTATTAGGGAAAACACCTCCTCTTTTCTCATCTAAATTAGTGATAGCATTAAAATAACCCCCGAAGATAATAAAGGAACCATGTTTTAAGGGAGAAGAAATCCTCTTTAATTCACCCCATAACTTACTCTTCCCTTGAATTCTTGACAGAGCATAAATATTAAAAAGCCAGAATTTAACCTTCGAAATCTTGCTTATAACTAAAGCCAGCATCCAATTTGTAGCAGATGCCACTAACTGTACCTCAATATTATAATTATTCCAAAGCAGTGCCAAACCCCCTGAAGCACCACAAGCCAGAGAAGAAAGAAAATTCCACCTTCTCCAAGATGAAAAAACTAAATCAGCAGACTCCTTTGACAACTTTGTTTCTTGCAACATAAAAATATCACACTTAATTAAGTCCATCTAGGACTTAATTAAGCGTCTCTTGCTAGGGGTATTTAAGCCCCTAACATTCCAAGAAATAATTCTCATTGTCCTCAAGGGGAGGCCGAAGCTCCCCTCTTCCCATTAATCAGAGAATTTTTGCTTTCCCCAAAGCAACCTTGCAAATTACATTTCACAGCCCCTGATCTTGTCACAGGAGGACTAGTCACAAATATTTTACTCCTCTTTCTTTTTACACTTACAAGAGTTAGGCATGTTTTCTTAGCCTTGCCAAGAGAGACCGAATGCCTCCCTTGCCCACCAGCAGGGGAAAGGGACAAAGTATTTTGAATACCAACATCAATTTCTATTTAAGTCTTAAGATTATTTGGAGGCCTACCTCTCCTAGGAGAAACCACCGATGGTGAAAAAATCGGAGTTGTTTGGACAATTGGTAAACTCTTGCATGACTTTGGAGAAGCCAGGATAAATGGATTATCTTCAAAACCCAACTCTGTTGTAGTCAAAACTGCAAAAGGATTAGCAGATGCAGAAATTGGAAGGGTCAAGTTTATACCCCCCAAATCATTCTCAATTGAACAAACAACTCTATCAGTAATACCCTCATCCATTTGATGTGCATGATTGTTAAAAATATCATTTACTTGCTGAACCAGATTCTCATCTAGCATAATAACAGGGACAACCTCTGACGGATTACTATTCCCTAAGGAAGATTCATTAGCCATATTAATTTCAACATTCAGAGAGGAATTATTAGACACCAAATTCTTAATTTCCTGAACTAAAGAAGCATCATTAGGAAAACCTATGGCAGGTACCTGTTTAATAGTTTCCATATCAACCACTCCATTTTTATCTAAATTCACATTCTTTGAAAAATCTAAAACCTCATTTTGAGTGCATGAAGACAAATTTTCGTCCTTACCCTTTGTGTGACTATTTGGCATCTTAGAGCAATCTATCATCAATGGATTATCTACTCCATTCATGTGGGGATTACCATCCACTATACCCCCGTTATTAGAAAATGACTTCAGTAAAGACGAAAGTGAGACCAAACCCAAAGTGTGATCATTTGGTTTCCCAGAACTACGACACAATGGATTATTTTCAAGATTAATGTGACCTGTTTCTACCAATTTATGCGAAGAGACATTTCCACATCCTTCAACCGAAGGTCCCACCGACAAACTATCTTTATTAAGGGATTTAGGGACAGAGCCAACAACCTGCTGGTTTTTCTTAAAATCCATAAGTAATGGAGCATCCAAAAGTAAAGGAGACTTGAGAAGCTTCGTATCTAATTTCTCAATTGACTGGTGCCAAATACCATCATGAGACTTGATATTACAAGTACGGGGGCAAACATTGTTAGGGTTAATAAGAACACAAATTTTTACCAAAACCTCCCCCTCCACAAAGTCCATTTTAGATGATAAAAAAGTTCCAATAGTATTTCCAATTTTCTCAAGAACATCTGGATCCATAAATTCAAAAGGAAATTTAGGTAAACCAAACAAGAAAGGAATAAGTTTCGAACTAGACCAAGAAGGAACAAAAAAAGTTTCCAAGTCGCAATTGAAATTAAATGTTTTCTAAACCAATGATGCGAAGTTCTTAATACCTCATCTCTGAAAGAAGGAGAATCAAAGAAAATAATAAAAGCATTCACAAACAATAATTGAAAATAATGCATATCCCCCCATCTTTTCTACAATTTATGATAAAGCTTTAACAAACTAATTTGATCACCCCAAATTTCCCCAGAAATAGCATTTGTATGCAAACAATTCGCTTTCTTATCGACATAGAAACCTAAAAGATCAATACAAGGGATAGGATCCCAAACCTGTGATGAAGAAACCCTCGACAGAGTAGGATCAGAAGGTATCTTACTTACCTTTTCCGGACTAGCTTCCTTGAGGTTCACATTTACCTTATTTCCCACCTGTTGTGAAGAAATAGAAACCCTAGCCGTAGTCTCCTTATTTGCCAAGCCAACAACCCTAGCAAACATTCGTTGATTGCCCACATCCAAAGACCATTTCCTTGAAAAGCCCTTGAATTGCTTCTCAGAATTCCCTTGATTCGCACCATTATTAAAATGCCCTTGAGTGAATCTCCTTCCATTGTTATTCTGCCTCCATGTCACATTGCGTCTGTTCCCAAAGAAGCCTTGAAAGTCATTTTGAAGCTGGCTGAAAAACCTTGTTATTTCCACTCTGGTTTACCTGTATCGCCATGTCCTTCCATCCGCCATTCGTGTAGACCCACTGCGGAACATGAGGCGGGTCTTCCCAACCCACATCCGCCCATGAACCCAAATGTCCTCTATCAGCCATGTCTGATCACTATATTAAATTTCTACTAAACCTATGATTTCTGATCCCTTTACATCATTGAGGTTTGCAACAATGATTTTGGCAATATTCAGAATTAAGATCGCTATGCTTGGAGACAAAATCGTTGTAGAAAACGATTAATTCGCTGTATCCAAATCAGATTCGCTTCTCACTATGGGAATTCATTATGACCAGCAATGTCAAATTTGGATTGTTGTACCTGGTGTAGATTTTGATGTGAACATAGGACCAATTCTTTGTATATCATTATCAACTTTGCTCCCTTAATGACCTTCCCGTAATCCCAATCAAAGTCGCATTTAGTCAAGCAAAGAGTTCGTTGTATTCCAAATTAGAATCACCCTTTCACAGACCTTGTTCTTGCTTGGATAGAGATCGCTATCTATGAATTCACCTTTGCAGACCTAAATCAGGGCATGATGAATGTAGAAGGAGGCCTGCGATGCCCTCAGCTAGACATTTTCCCCGCTACGATGCCCTCGGATTGCACTCTCTACCAACTTGTATTTGTGCAAACTATTATTGTTTGATCATGATCACAATCATGATTAATAATTGAAGAACTCTGTCAAATTCACCGATGGTGCAAGAGATCCAAATGCGTGGGACTGAGTGCATATCCTTTTATCATTTTATTTTTTTCTATTAAGTATAAAGTAGAATTACATCATAGCAGTTCCAACGAATAGTTTTACAACATAATAATAGACTTAGAGATCACTTCCCATCTGGCTAAATATCCATGTACATCAAACCAAAATGATTACAAAAATACATAACAACTTATAACAAAAGTATATGATTTATACGTATAATCTCTTAAAAAACTCAATTCTGATTATCTTCTCCTACATCATTGAACCATGTTGTCCACCCGTGTGGTCCCTCCATCCATCTATGTGTCTTTCCTCCATTGTTAAGGATCGATATAGCCTCAACTATTGGGATTTATGCTACCACTACTATTGGGACATCAGGAGCTACAACTGCAAGTGGGACTGCTAGAATAGCTCTTTCATCTCTCTTTCTTTTTTCTTGCAATTCAATGATGAAATTAGAGAGACCAATTTCAAAGGAAGTCCTTTCCTCTATACTCCTCGTCCATGAGTACCCATGTGAAATCTCCCAAGTGAACACCCTGGTTAATTATGTGAGTCATCTTCTTAAAATTAAGTAAATCAAATTTAATTAATTTTATCACTATAGTCCATTTATTAATTTATCAACCCATTCTTCTAAATTCATCTCAACCATTATTTCTTTTAAATCCCACTTAGTTGATTAGTTTCAATTAACTAAGCTAATCATGTGATTCCTACAAATCACTTCTTCTAATCTTCACTTAGCCTAATTAATTCCATTCTAATCATGCTTATCATTTCCCTCAATTTTATATTCATCCACTCATTATCTCTCCTCATATCCCATCCTCCTAACTTTCCCACTTGCACATTAGTCCCTCATCAAGCCACCTAATCAATCTCTTTAATCATTTGCACCTTGATTAGGGATGAGTCAACTCTTTGTCATAAATGGCTTTCCCATCTCATCCTCCAATCTTCAATGCATCCACTTTGGTCCTTTCAAGGAAATTCAAATTCTTTGATTCTCCCCATGTCTCATCTTTCCAAGGAATTTTTAATTCCTCCTCCCTTCCCCCAAGGAATTTTATATTATTTTTTCTCTTCCCAATGTACTTGGGAGTTCTTCCCCATGTATATTGAGGGGTGTGGAGATAAGAAATGCCTTTATGACATATCTCTTGATCTCCACACCTTTTCCTCTCAATCCTCTCCCACTCTTTCTTTCAATCCTAACCCTTCATTCCAAATCAATCTTGGCCCTCCATTTTGGGCTCCTCCAATATATAAATTGGAGTCTCCTCTCCTCACAAATCATCCACTTTTCATCTACTCTTATGCTGTCTATTTGAGATCCAAAATCATCCACCATGCCATCACAATGCCAAAAACTTGCCTCATAATCCAATCCATTATCCATCATTCTTAGTATTTGAATCATATTCCATCTTGTTATGTAGTGGAGAGCAATCCACAATCCTATCAAAGAGTTGATCCAATCAAGTGGAGAAGGGGCACATTCTTCACTTCACCTAAGGCTCAATCTAAGGGAGAAGAAGAAGATATAAAGTGTCATTTGCATATTTATGATTTTATTTGTGTTTTCATGATTAATACATGCATGTGGGCACTCTAACCATTTTCTCATCTTCATTTTGGCATGCTTGGTGGGACCCATGTTCCGTTTTACTAATCTCTTTGTGAATTTTGTGAAATTTTTTTAGCTATAGGTTCCGAAACGGTGTCTTCGTTTGCAAAACAATGTCTATGACTCATTGGTTCAACATCTCCGCTAAGAAATGATGTCTACACTAACAAAATTTGAATTTTTCCCGCTCTTTCCTTGTAGGTCTACAGAATGACATCTCAGTCTGTGGTTTGGTGTCTCCGCCTCCAGTGTCTATTGAAACTTTTCCTTGAATTTTCTTGCAATTTTAACAACTTAAAAAACACAAAATAGTAAAAAATCATGTAAAAAGGACAAAAATATTAGGTTAGGTGTTTTTACTTTCTGGTTTTTAGAAGGATTCACAAATTCTTAGGTTAACTTAGTTTTTGTGAGCTAATTGATGCATTGGAGTCTACACATACGGTTGATGTATGTGCTCTAGTTCAATGTCTGCATCGAGCCCAATTTCCCGCTCAGTTTCAAATTTTCAAAAATTTGAATTTTCAATTAACAATTTTCTATTTTTTTACTGTGACGTTTGCACTATAGATCAACATTTATGTAGGTGATAAATTTCCTATCAGTTTTTAAATTTGAATTTTGAATTTTTTCGGCTTTTTGCATTTTAGATTCGTATTCAGGCCCTACTTCGGCGCCTGTGCAGAGATGTCTGCACAAACATTTGACATTTGTGCTTGTACTTCAACATCTGTGTCGAGGTAGCTAGGATTTTTAGTTATTGATTTAATCTAAGTTTTTGCAGGCTTCTTACGTGTGTTCAAGGCTATTTTTCAAAACTACTAACTTGTTTGTTGCAACATGCTTGCCAAAGACTCAATTTTTCCCACTAGGAATAGTTTATTTTCACACATTCCTAGATTAGAAAACATTTACATGTGGGACTAAAATTAACCATTGTGTTTTGCACACTTGCGCTTGTGTAAGGTGGACCCACTGTCACACCTATTATCCTCTCCCCTCGCCTTCGTCGACCTTGGGTGATGAGAAAGGTGATTGACAACACCCATTTTTTCTTTTTGTAGAGAGGGATATTCTTGACTGGGAATTTCATCACCTCACAAGGGTAGTTCGAATTGGGACACATCAAGGATATCAACTCTCCTGATGTGATCTCAAGCGAGTTTTTTGAGCCACTATATAAATATGTTGGTCAGGCGGCTGAAGTGCTGAGTGAATTCAACGCATGTGGATGCCCCCTCTGCACCAATAAGATCAGTTAAAGCCTTAAGTGGCTTGCTTTGAAAATTCATCATTGGATTGGTGATGCCTCATAATTTACACTAAGAACCTTGTTGTAGTAGCAAAAAATACCACATTCATAGTGTAGGGGATGCAGATCATACCCGGAAGTTACCTCTCATGTACCCACTCAAGATGAGATAGGAATTCCCCATATAATAGATCCTTGTATCTTTGGGGTAAGAGAATCTGGCATGCTCGAGAAGTGAGTGCATTTTAAGGGGGAGCCAATGCTACCAGAGTCTCTATTTGTCCACTTGTTTAAGGTATTGCTTGTGGAGAGGCCTATTGAATGGTTTCCATTTTCCAGCCTAAGTCGTATGTTTGATGCATGTCTTCATTTTGTGTAATACCAATAAAATTTGTTTGGGCTAATTTAGGCCTCCAATCATTTTTGTGCTTGTTGTCAAGCATTTCCCTTGGCCAATGTGTATGCTTTGTCTGATATTTTCTTGCCAAGATTAATTGACAATCAAACATTTTCCAAAATTGACCAGATTTGACCAACTTTCCATCAAAATTTCACATCAAACCTGCCAATCGACATCTCTACCCTATTATTTCTGAGTTTCAACATCTCTACCTCATTGTTTTAGCATCCCTGTCCTACTTCAACATCTCCACCCTACCAAAATTTTCAATCAATTTCCTTCATGCACCATAAAACCAAGTCTCTTAAACACCCTAAGAAGTCCATTTACTGCCAAGTCAAGAAGAAGAAGCCTAGCTATAAGCAATTCCTCAAGTGTAACAAGTTTCTATACATCAATCAAAAACTCTTGTTGAAACATAGGACCTTTTTACATCATTTCCATGATTTGATGAGGAGTCTTTGAGAGAACGCGCCTTCTATCAGAGATCGAGTTTGTCACAATCCATAAATAGGGGTGGTCGCATACATTTGTCCAATTTGTCTTCTCCACCAATCACTTATTGAGTCTTGGTCTACCTAGGGAAACCTTGCATTTTCATCGCATTTTCCTTTCTCCAATCACCTTTTTTTTGCCTTCCATAATCATTGTTGTCCTCTAATCATTTTCACTTTCAATCCTTAAGGACTTAGCCCAATCAATTTCAATCAATCAATCAACCTCATCCTAAGGTTAATACTTTGTGAAAGTTTGATTTAAACCTTTATCTTTAATCAATCAATCAATTAGCTTTTGTGCTTGGGAAAGAATCTCCCCCAAGTACATTTTCTTAATCATTTTGGGTTGATCAAAACCCTAATCCTTTTTCCCTATTTTTCTTAGGAACGTAAGTCTACCCTAAGTAGAAGAAGGCTTGATCAATTGTACCTTAATCCAAGGGTCTGAATTTTACCTAGCTTGGTTATCACCTTACTTTGTGGTCCACATTATCAATTTCACACCTCATCTAAGTCCTAATCCAAGGGCTAAGGTGTCATCTTAATCTAATCAATATTGTCCTAATCCAAGGACCAATACAATCAAATCAAATCAAATCAAGCCCAATCCAATCCAAGCAAATCAGATTGAATCCAATAAATCCTCAATCAAATCCAAAGTTGCTAAGTCCTAGCCCTCATCTTCATCTAACATCATCTCATCACTTTTCTTGATCAAGTCTATCCCTTTCTAACTTGTCACCCCATTCTCATCATTTTGAGGTTACCCTTGCATGAAAGCAAAAGTTGGATATTCAAAACCCATATCCAAACATCATGGGTTGGTTTGAAAAAATAGTCAAGGAAGTTCAAGGATCCATGTCAAACCCCATTCCTCAAACCATACCTCCAACCCATCCAACCTATAAACCATGTTCATCCAACTCATGCATGTCTCAAAATTATCCAACTTCCACCTATTCATCTCCCACCCCAACCCACTTACCAAGTCAATCCCATAACCTTCAATCCATCTACCATATCTTCATCCATTGCATCTCACCCAATTATATCCAATCCCAATCCATCTCACATTCCTTATCCTTCCTCTACCTTTGACAAGGGAAATCCATCTTATCCCTCCTCTATGTCCCCATCCTATCCCTCACAAACACACCCCTCCCAGCCAACATATATACCTCCATCTTCTCCCCCATTCACATCCCAAATGCCCAACCTAGCCAAGGAGATCCAAGATATGAAATACATGGTCAAAGACCTAACAAAAGGGACTCACATGAAAGCTTACACATCCCAATCCATATCTTTCTACAACACCTCCACTCACCATCCAAGTCCCTTACACTATAATCCACCTAATCCAAATCTCCCATCTAATCCTAACCCTCCATATAGTCCTAATCCCCATAAATCCCAAATTATTCCATCAAAATCCACATTATCCCCATCCTTCAAGGCTATGTTCCAAAAAATGGCCCAAGAATTAAGAGAAAAGGAGACAAAACCCCCACCTCACAACAAAGTTGTGCAATCTCCCCAAGTCATGCATCCACCTGCATCCCCTCCAAATCAAGATAAACCTCAATCCCCTAAGCTTCATGATACTTCCATCCCGTCACCCACCCATGCAAAAGAATCCATTTCCTCCTTCATCACACTATCCCGACAACCCCAAACATGTCAAGAGCTTGTTCCAAAGCATGCTAGTATAGATCCCTCTCCACTTCAAGATCCAAACATCCCTCCATCTCACAATACCTCTCCATCTCAAAATCCATGTCTACCCTCAACTCCATCTCATGTTCCAATCTACTCCACTCCATCTCAAGAAAAAATAATCAATCCATCCAATGATCCCCTTCCATCTCAAACCCCATGTATCCCCTCCACTCCATCAGATAATCCCCTTCCATCTCAAGATCCAGTCATCCCTTCCACTCCACCACATGATCCCATCCCAAGTCAAGATCAAAGTATCCCCTTATCTCCATGTCATGAAATCAATGAATATCATAATCCTACTATTCCTCATAATCCTCCACAAGATCCCAATCTTCCACAAGACCCCATCATCCCTATCCAAGTTGTCCATGCATCCCATACCTATCAACTTGGCTCTTCCACCTTCATCCACTCTGGTTTCCTCCAATATCTTACAATCCCTTCTACATCCCATCCCCTCAAAATGGACTCACATCTTGTTTTCAAAATAATAAGTATCCTAGTGGAAAAAGGATTTGTCAAGAAATGAATTATCAAGGCAAAGGGTTAGGCGTCCATGAACAAGGCATATTGGAACCCCTTTAAGTTAAATAAAATATAAGTTTGTATGGCCTTGGCTACAAAGCTCATGCTCAAGATGTTGGTATATCTTCCATCTCTCCCAAATCTAAAATACCTCCATCTAAATCAAAATGGTTCCATCACCCATCTTCCAAACCCATTTTCGGTTTGTGTGCCTTAAAGTCCATTCCTTCCTCTTCCACATCCATTTTGGGTCCTTATGTTACACAACTAAACCCTTCATCCCTTCCATCCATCTTGGGTCCTTACATTCCTCCATCCACCACTCCATAACCTCAAATGATCCCTAAGCAAGATCAACAAAGGCACACATCCTTGAATTCCTTCCAACAATCTCCCTCCATCCTACCATCCATAAAATGTCTAAGTCATCCATCCTCATACACCCGTACTATTGCTATTGGAAGCAATTTGGATGCCAAATCTAAAATGCATAGCCAAAAATCCACAAAAATCCAAGGATCAACATGTCCCATCAAAAAGACATGCTTAAGAAAAGAAAAATATGATCCAAAACAAAGAAAATTCCAAAAGGACACAAAGGCCCAAAAAGAAAAAATAAAAAACTATATGGATTCCCAAATTACTCATTGAATAAATGCACCTCAAGGTAAAATCCAAATTGACATCCAAACTTGTTAATCCAAAAGCTTCCTCCACTCATAAGTCCTCCAATCCTCCATCTTCAAAATCCATTTTGGGCCTTTACATCTCAAAATCCACTATCATACATCCATCTTCTACTTCATCTATTTTGGATCCTCATGTCCCAAAGTCCTTACTTTATCCTCCATTTAATTCAAACCCCTCTCTTCCACAGTTCCACCACCCTTCAAGGTTTGTGCCAATGTTGATCCTCCCAACATCCCCATCCATTTATCCACAAGTCTTCCAAAACCCCATTCATCATCCAACATCCATTTTCCATAATCCCATTCATTTAATCCAATACATTGCATAAATTATTATCCTCCTCCATCTCCTCATATATTTCTACCAACATCTATGAGCATACCTCTAGTTATCTTGGTTAAATATAGCACATCTTTAAGGGATACTATCCATGGAACTAGATTCTTGAGTCCTTCCTCCATCTCCTTATCACCCATCCACTATCTTCCAAATCATCTTATATGCATTCACTTATCCTCATCCTTATCTATCCAAACTATTCCAAAAAAAGCAAAAAAAAAAAAGAAAAAAGAAAAAAATCCATCCAATGGTGAAAACCACTTCTTGTATTGCCTTGGGTAAGTACCATGATGAAAACTTGGTAAACAAGCCTCATGTGTAATCCCCTTATCCTCTTGCACTCTACACTTGGGGGAAAGCTTCATCCATGTCATCCTACCATCCACATCTTTCATATGCCTTCTATTCTATTTGCATCCTATCTATGTCCATTCTCCTTCCCTATCTTTGATCTTGACTATCCTATCCATATCTTCCATCTCATATCCTTCATCTTATCCAAATTCATCCTTCATTCATACCTTTGATCTTGATAAATATAGAGGAAAAATAATATCCATACATGCTTTGGAACACACAAGCCTACACTTTTCCTCCATCTATATCCATTCCACGTTATTCTTCCATCTTATACATCATTATCCACCATATGTCTATCCTTAATTGCACTACCTTTAGTGGAGAATTTTACTCCTTTGCACAATAGTTCTTGGATCCCCATTCCACCTATCTTTCATGCTTTACTCCTCCATATCATATCACTATCCATCTACTTAATCCCTAAATCCCCTATCCAAGCAATCTCTCCATCCATTCCCTCTTTTTACCAAGCCTAGGTTCTCCCTTGTCATTTGTCCCCATCCATTTATCCTATATCTACAATCCAATCCTATCATATCCAATCATTTATCCTCCTCCGATCGTATCCAATCCATTTATGATCCCCATCATGCTGAGCTTTCATCCCATCACACTGAGGTTTCCCTATCACACTGAGGTTTCCCTATCACACTAAGCTTTTCCCATCTATCTAAGCTTATATTAACTTGCACGTAATCCAAACACCCATCCACGACATTTTAACTAAATCCAAACAACAATCCTCCCATTTGCAGACCCCACACAACCAACTTGTCTTTTTTCGTTCATGAATCTATCCACACCTTATCCATCGGGATGCATCCTTCCCATGTCTGGCAGTTTATCCAAATCCATCACCTGCCCATTGAGATGTATCCTTCCCATGTTCGATAGTCTATCCAGATCCATGTCCTAATCTTGGCAAGAGATATCAGTTGGCCATGTGCATGTTGTTGCATGATTAGGCTTTTCGCTTTGATTTTTATCTTGTGTCCTAGGATTATACATGTTCAGGGCTGCCTTGATCAACCTATATCTCGACATGTCTTGGTTGGTTTATAATGGGGCATAGTTTTTATGTTATGGTGTGTTTGATGGTTTCTCTTGTACGATCCTACATTATCGCACCTACACCATCATCGGTGTTTGTGAACCTGTTTGCATTGAGATACATATTATTTGAGAGTGTAGTCCATGCCTCAGATATTCATTACATCTTGATTCCTATAATCAACGGTGTAGATAAATTGTGGCAATATAAAACTAGGTTTTCTCTCCACATCTACACAACAAAAAATCCCATCCACTTACTTCCTTTTGTTCATTTATCTCATTTCATCCATTTATCTTGGAGACTCCAATTCATTCATTCCCCCTTCATCATCCTTATCCTCTTTACACACTTTTATCCTCAATCCTCTAGTCCTCTGATCCATTTCGAGAGCACACCTTTGTTCTTGGAACCTGCATGTCCTCTTGAGGGGGCATACCACTACCTATTCATCATCCTTCCTCATCTCACCTATGACTAGGGCACCTTGCTACTAGTCATTATCCTTTCCATCCACTATATTTTATTCTTCTTTGATATAACATCACTTCATGACGCTATATCAAAGAGGGGCAAAATGTAGACATATAAAATTAATATTTAATTAATTTAAGCCTCTCCACATAATTAATTAATTGAGTCCAATTAAATCAAATTTAATTAATTTTATCACTATAGCCCAATAATTAATTTATTGATAAATTAATTATTCCCCTATTCTTCTAAAGTCATCTCAATCATTATTTCTTCTAAATTCCCCTTAGTTGATTAATTGAAAATAACTAAGCTAATAATGTGATTCCTACAAACCACTTCTTCTAATCCTCACTTAGGATAATTAAGTCCATTCTAATCATGCTTATCATTTCCCTCGATTTTATATTTCTCCACTCATTATCTCTCCTCGTGTCCCATCCTCCTAACTTCCCCACTTGCATATTAATCCCTCATCAAGCCACCTAATCAATCCCCTTAATCATTTGTACATCCCTAATCATCTTGATTAGGGATGAGTCAACTCTTTGCCATAAATGGCTTTCCCATCTCATCCTCCAATCTTAAATGCACCCACTTTGGTCCTTTCAAGGAAATTCAAATTCTTCGAATCTCCCCATGTCTCCTCTTTCCAAGGAATTTTTAATTCTTTTTCTCATTTAGTCTTCCCACACATCTCTTATTTTGGAATTTTTAATTCCTCCTCTCTTCCCCCAAGGAATTTAATATTCATTTTTCTCTTCCCAATGTACTTGGGAGCTCTTCCCCATGTACCTTGAGGGGTGTGGAGACAAGAAATGCCTTTATGGAATATCTCTTGGTCTCCACACCTTTTCCTCTCAATCCTCTCCCACTCTTTCTTTCAATCCTAACCCTTCATTCCAAATCAATCTTGGCCCTCCATTTTGGGCTCCTCCAATCTATAAATTGGAGTGTCCTCTCCTCACAAATCATCCACTTTTCATCTAATCTTATGTTGTCTATTTGAGATCCAAAATCATCCATCATTCCATCATAATGCCAAAAAAATGCCTCATAATCCAATCCATTATCCATCATGCTTAGTCTTTGAATCATATACTATCTTGTTGTACAGTTGAGAGAAATCCACAATCCTATCAAGGAGCCAATCCAATCAAGTGGAGAAGGGGTGCATTCTTCACTTCACCTAAGGCTCAATCCAAGGGAGGAGAAGAAGGTATAAAGTGGCATTTGCATATTTATTATTTTATTTGTGTTTTTATGATTAATACATGCATGTGAGCACTCTAACCATTTTCTCATCTTCAGTGCCATCTTGTAGCAGTTTCTCAAACTTTTCCTTTGACAGTCTTGTTGACGACTATTTTTGACACCTCCACCAACAGTCAGGTAGCCAGTGTGAACACTCACCACCTCTCCTAAAAAGTAACGAGTTTGGAAAACTCACTACTCCAAGGTCTCTATAGTCAGGTCTCGATAGTGATGGGCAACCCAATGGTTGATGTGGTTATACTTGTAAAGGGGCCTACTAGTTGGTACTTAATCTCGTTGGTTATAGATAACTGCACTTCCTTTCTTTTTGTATTTTTATGGTTTAAGATTCTCTGGGAAATAAAATGCGAAGCGTAAAGGGAAACAAGAAAATAACAATAAAGACCAATATAATATTAACTTAATGAACTACTCAATTAGTTCCCTGCAATCCAAGCAATTATCAAATATTATCCAAGTTAGCATTCAGCAACGGACCTCCAGAAAACCTGCAAAATCATCAATTTCACAAATCTATGGAAATAAAATCATCAACAATATGGCCCATCACAATAATTCTCACACACCACTGACGTGCGCAATATGATTCATAAAGTGATAGACAAAAAGATTAAACCCCGTTGCTAACTCCAAATAATAGACGTTACCAGATTACACAGAACAATTTGGTAGAATATGAACGTAGATCAGACAATCTACAAGTTGCTTTTCATATTAATCTCAATGAATGTATAACAAATAACTCAAACTTCTTAATCAATCTACAAAATATTCTAAAATCTCTAAGTAGGCCACAAATCATCAATTTTGGACCCTTACAAATGAATCCAACTTCTCAATTTATAGAAGTTCTTTACCCTACTATCTAGGAAATAACACTATCCTAAATTAAGAAATGAAACTAGGAGTCGCAATTAACTTGCAAGTTTCTACCTTGATACTCCACTTAACAACTACAAAATGGGGACTGCATGAGCACTACGAAGACCCTGCGAGGTGAGCCAAGTTTTCGTAATCATGCAGAATTTCTCTCAAAATTGGAACTCGAGTAGGAGAAGCATTTAAAAATACAAGATTAAGGATTTATAAAAAAAGCTTTGCCATCTTTAGCAATTGTGTGCTTATCCTTTATTTCTTGATAAAAGCTCTAAAATTATCAACTATACATGCGACTGCTTGAACCAAAGGGTCAACTACATGCTTAATTCTAAATGTATACTTCTTCAAAACTTCATCCACATGCATTCTCCCCTCCTCTAACTCCTTCACCGTGTCTACCACTTCCTGACACTGAATAATTAGATATGTGTACCTATCCATAAGGGTGACATCAAACTGGGCTGTGGATCCTAGGTGTTGTGCCTCATATGCATCCCATTGATTCAAAACTTGCTGCTGGTCCATTATTCCTGCATCAGCTAATGTGAGGCCAAAAGGTCCTAGCATATTCTTAATAAAAATCTTGTATGACAAAATTTCCCTGAGGAGAGGGTCCCGAATCTCGGTCATATCCTTGATATACTGCTGAAACATTTCAATCTTCAGCTCCAAGATGTATACATAAGACTATAAGTTTTTATAGCTGTCACCCCCTAAGAGGTATTCCTTTATCACCGTCTCTTCCCCTAGCTGCAATACTTTTTTCAAAACTCGGAACTGTTTATTGAAAATGTTTGACTTCCCTTCCCATTGCGTGGAACAGAAGCCAAAGCTCCACCTCCCTATACTGCCTTATGATATATCTCCACTGTATTCTGCAAGAACAATCTAATCTTAGTTGTATTCACCTGGGTCCAAGAATTGGCGGCAACAACCACTCGCCTCACCTCCACTAGTGCCTTTACTTCTCCCTCTAGCAACGATGAGGTTGAAGGTAGGTCATCAGCTCTACAGGAGTCTAGATGTTTGCTCATTTCAATTAGGAGCTACTTGTATTGCCCTAGTTGTTCTTTGAGTTCCACGTTGGAAGTATTCTCCTTCTCTACACGTCCTCTGATGATGCTTGTGGCTAACTTCAAAGTATCTAGCTCCCCCCACTTGGTTTGTTTGCCCAAATTTATCTGTGATATTTGGTATTTGGGAGAAGCTTGTCCCTTGGCCTGAGATGGAACTACCACACCTGCAATCACTTCACCAGAACTAGTTTTTGATATGTGATGAACAGTTTTTAGCTTCTTAATCTTTGGTGGCTCCTCAGTGATTACTTGTTGTAAAGTGATCTTGGGAAGCTCTGCTTTCCTCTTTTTCTTCTCAAAAGTGAACTCAAGCCATTGCGGTATATTTTCATCTTTGTCACCTTGATGCGATACTATGTCCGCAACTATAACATGGACCTCTGCCTACTCCTCTGCTTCATCTCTTACTTATGTTTCTGTCTGCCCAGGATCCTAAGGTGAGGTAACCTGGTGGGCTAGATTAATTTGGAGAGCTTGTTGCTTACGCAACTCTCCTAATTTTCCACTAACCTCCTCATTAAATGCCATTTCTTCCTCACCTGCCTCTGTTTCCCCTTGCCTGACTGCTATATACGTAAGAAGGTCTTCTTGATCTTGAGGGGTTAGAATCACTTTCATTCAATATGTCTTCTGCCTCATCCCCTTCCTGCTCGCCTTCCAGTGGTCGTTGTTGCTCAAGATCTTCTTCTTCCTGATCTGAATCAGACTTGATGTTTCTAAATTTTACCCCTTCAATGGTAGACCTGATGCCTTGCACTCCAGGCTGCCCTACGAGTATATTAACTAGTGGTGGTACAGGGGCACTGGTGCTTGGAGCCTGTGTGGCATCTATTGAAGGTGGCTGAGTGGGTATCTCCTTAGTAATTTCTATATTTTCTTCTTGCTCTTAGGTACCCTCTCCTTCAGTGTTCCCTATAGCCATCCTTGATGGGAGAACTTTGGTAAGTGGTACCACTCTGAATTCATCGGTCACTCCCAGGTCCGCTGCCTTCTTTAATAATTTAGACTCCCTCATCTTTTCTTGGAGTTTCTTGAGTAAGCCCTTAGTACTTTCTTGAGGTTTGTCTTCTTCACCTGGATCAATGGACATATTTTTCCTCAAGGTTGACCTTGTCTTTTGAGCGTACTCCTTATGGCCCCTTGACTAAGGTACCCCTAAAGTGGATTCCTTCTATTTCGCCTTTGAGACGCTGGGCCTTACCCTTTGGCATAACCATTACTTGGTCTTGTTGACGACCACTTGGGAGACCTTTTCCATATTTGTGTCTTCACTTGTAGACCATTTTATTGGGGAGAGGGGTCTTTTATCTATCCTTGATTCCCCATAAGCTAGATCAAGTAAGTCCCCATCATCCCTAAGGTCTTTAGGGAGGTTAGTCTCAATTCTAAAATCTCTTACCTGTGGCACAGATAACCTGTTATAGCTCTTCTCCCTAACCTCAAAACTGTCTTGCAAGTTGGCCCAAAGTCCTCCAAGCTGGGCATGTGCCCCTCATATGCCTTAGGCATAGCTTTTTTAAGTTTCCCGTAGGGATCATAAAACTCCCTAGCCTGATCATATTCCTTCAAGTTCAAATCTTGAAGCTCTTGTTCTACTAGTTTTGCTACTTGTATTTTGGAACATGCAAAGTATCCAATAGATACTGAGAAATTGATACCTGCTTTATGTTTTTATGACAACAGTGACTGGAGGCCCACAAGCTGCTTTACATACTCTAGCAAAATTACCCTATCATTGCAGTATTGGGGAAATAGTATTGGATTTCCTATGAATCCACTAACCCTTATGTAAGTAGAATGTGGGTTTTGGATAAACCAACATGCCCACTCTCAGATGATAGCCATGGCCTTCGGGCTAATTCGATATCCTGTATCCCCTATCAATTTGATTATTATTGGAAAAACGAAGGCATCTTTAACTCTTTTAAAATGAGTCTTTGCATTGGCTAGAGTGAGTTGGGCATAATACTCCCATATCTTCTTCTATCCTTCCTCCTCTCCCAATTGACCTTCTACTTGCAGCCCTAAAAACTTTCCAGCTCTAGTAGCTACCTAGATGACATATGACATGAAAAATAACTTTTGGGTATGTTGGACTTCTTTCATCTTCTTACAGATATTGTTCGAGAGGATCTGTGACCAATTAAAGTATTGTTTCCCTATTAAAATAATGCTTATGAATTGGAACATCCAAGGATGAAAATGCTTACAATCTGGCTTGCCAAAGGCCCTGTTGAGCATAATGATTAAGGCTCTTTGAGGCTATTTGAAATCCGCCCTCAGGATCTCTATTGCCTTGAGTCATGTCTTTCTTTCTTCTTCCAACCAACTTGTATTGATGTGCCTCTTACTAGCTGATATTTTGTCATTCCATGCCTTTAAGGCCTCTTCCTCAGTTAACAAAAATACCTCCTCCCTGGTTGGGATTCCAAAGACAAACCCAAGCATATCTGGAGACAAGTCTATGATTGTTTTTCCTTGTGCATCTGTGCACTTTCTAGTTTCTAGGTTATAAAATGGGGCAATGGTCATTATGAACTCTGGTTCCTGTAATGATTGTGGGAACACAATAGCTTCAACTAGGTCAGATCTCTTGATTCTCCTGTGAAGGGCCTCCAGACTCGGTTTGTCCAATTGAGCCTTGATATCCTCAATTTCTATATGGCCGATTTCAGTATCCGTGACCCATCTGACTTGATCCTCTAGCTTTTAAACATAGACCTGTCCTTGATAATGATATTTCATGGTGGCTAGGAGTCTATCAATTTCTTTGCCTCTTTTGCTGGAGGATGAGTCCATCTAACCACTCGAACCTGCAAGCAGAACACAAATCCTCAGTCTTTGATAACAAGCAAAAACGTTTATTTACTTTGGGACTTCGGAGTCCCGAGCTAGGCAAAAGTGAAGAAGGCCCAGAACTCTGGGGTTCCAGGCTGAAAAACTAGGGCACATGAAAACAAAGGCACGCAAAGAAAAACAAACAAAAACCAACAATCACAAAAAAATGAGAAAATAAAAATCTAATCTAGAAACCACCAACACGAGCAAGAAAAATCACCAACCTGGTGAATCGAAATGCTTGAAAACGCCAAGGAAAACTCGGAGGTCCGAGGGTTCGCGACTTAGAAGTAGGGAAGAAGAGCTCTGAATGCACAAATAAACTTCTTAAAAGTCCATCATCCCTATTTATAGCTCATCCCAAACCCGTCCGTACGAATGCTTTTAAACACGACCTTGGGACTTTGAGGTCCCGAGGTTCCGAGCTCGATACAAGGAAAGGAACACCCCACCCTGGAACTCCAGGGATCCAGGGTTCCGGGCTTAAAAAGGAAGCCCCTACCTCAGGACTTCAAGACTCCGAAGTTTCGAGGTCAAAACCGAAAGGAAAGCAAAGGGACCTTGGGACTCTGGAACTGCGGAGTTCAGAGGTCAAAACCAAGAAGAAAGCAAAAGGGACCTCGGGACTCCGGGACTCTGGAGTTCCGAGGTAAAAAAATGAAAAGAAAGCAAAAAGAAAAGAAAACAAAGAGAAAACAAAGGGGACCCAAATTTTGATGCAAGGAGACTAATGGGGAAATAGATATGCAAGGCATAACAAATGGCGACTATCTGGAAAAAAAGACTATAGGCAATTTAGAACTTCAGAATCTCTGATTAACCCAACACCTAAGGCTATTATCATTCAAAAGGATGTATAAGAGTAAAAGATGAGTGAAGCAATGAACAAACAACCAAGAAGAGAAATAGACATGATTAACTCTTAAGTGTGTGCGTATGATTTGTTACTCCATCATTTCAATAATGTAGATAATCGGAGGAAACTAGGCACAAGCTACATAGATGAAGTCATTAATTGTGTTTTGTGCAAGGTCATCCTCGGCATAGCTATGCTGCCAGTCAGGCATCTATAGCCCCAATAGAGATACCTCTGGTTCTCGTCAAATAGTGCTCCACTTCCAGCCATAGCCTCGGTGGAGGTTACTTGAAACACCCATTTGAGTTACTTAAGTGGATAATTTCTTTTCTTTGTCTCTGTCTCTATCTCTGTCTCTTTGAAAACATTATAGGATATAGAGAATCGCTTCTTTCTTCAATAACCTTTCAAGCAATTTTCAAACATTGAAGTTCAATAACTAGGTTGGGAGCCACAGTGGATAACATGAAATGCCTTGACTTCATATTTTTCACTTGAAAACCAGTTTATTTGATATCTTACAAAACTTTCTAATGTACCTTAATGTGATGTTAGTGATGTGTTTATCAAGCTAGCCTTTTCCAATTGAAAGTCAAAATTCAAATCATATTTAAACAATTATATACCACTTTGAACGAGTATAGACAAAAGTTTCAAAATTAACCAAATGACAATGAAGTCGTAAATAGCAAAGAGTCGAAGTCTCTCAGAATTTGACAAGATGTTATGCAAAGGATACCTTTCTTTTAGAATCTTTGGGAACAAAATATGTATATCCCGACTCAACAAACAAAATGAACAAACAAGCAAAAACACAAGGGAAACATGCATGCAACAAAAAAAAACACACAACAAACAAACAACAATGCCCCCCAAAAAATGAAGCAAAATAAAAAAAGAAAACAACTAACTACTATATACAACAAGTCAAGATTCATTGAGGATTTAATCGAAGTAATGCTTGAGGAACTGACCATTGACGGGCAATGGTACCAGTTCTCTAGTCAAAGAGCTTAACCTAAAAGTGTTCTCGCCTAAAATTTCAGCTATTTGGTAAGGACCTAACCACAACCTTTCAAACTTGTGATGATCACCTTTCTTCTCCCTAGCCTTGTCCCATAATGGGACTAGATCAGAGATCCGAAAAGCTTTCACCTTGGCCCTTTTATCAAACCATTGCTTAACAACAGCTTGGTGCTTGGCAAAGTGTTGTAGAGTATTAATCCTTTTTTCATCAAATCTTAACAAATTTAAGAGGTGAACCTCTACTTGATCCTCAATGTCAAGTTTTTTCATTAGTTGGAGGACCGATATTTGGAAATTGATTGGAAAACAGGGGTCTGGCCATAGACAAGGTAATATGCAGAAGTTCCCAAGGTGACTTTTACTCTGGTTTGATCGACCCATAAGGTGTATCTCAATTGATTATGCCAATCCCAAGGGTTTTTCTCAAGTAGCTTTTTGATGACATCTAGGATGTTCTTGTTCGTGGATTCAGCTACTCCATTACCTTGCGGGTAATAGTTGGATGAAAATTTTAATATCAGTTTATACTCGTATGACCATTGCATCAACTGTGCAGAAGTAAAAGCAGGACCATTATCACATACCAGAGCGAACGACATACCAAACCTGGTGACGATATGCTCTTCAATAAATTTCAAGACCACCTCAGCAGTAGCATTCTGGCATGTAATGGCTTTTGTCCACCAGGTACAATAATTCGTCACCGTAAGAATAAACTTATGTCCTGCAGATGAGTTAGGATTAATAATACCTACGAAATCCAGTGCCCATTGAGCAAAAGGTCTTACCTCGAACACTGGTTGGAGAGGCATGGTGGGATTTCTTTCTTTGGAGGCGACAATTTGGCACGTATGGAAGTGACGAACATGCTCATGAGTATCCTTAAATATACTAGGCCAATAATATCCAACCTTCAAGATTTGATGTGTAGTGGCATCCGCTGACCCATGACCTCTACCATATTTCCCATGAAATTCCTCAATCATATTATGGGCTTCTTGATGATCAAGGCATCGAAGGAAGATACCTTCATAATTTTTTCTATAGAGTGTCGAATCCTTGATCATATCTTGGCACTTTTGAGCCTTAATGCTCGTCTTTGCGTGGTTGTCAACCCCTCAGGACACCTATTATTCAACAATATGAATACCAAATCCGTGTACCAGGGGTCCTGAGTGAATGACTTCAACGTATACTGTTGGCACCGGATTTGAGGGATGTCAATCACCATGGCCTGAGATAATCCTTGGCCTCTGACCAACTTCATTGGATGCATCTCTAAGTCAAATTATTTCAATATTTCCATCCATTTTCCTCGACGTTCTCCCAGTTCGGACTGCATGAGTAGTGACTTTACCGCTTGTTCAGGGACAATCACATAAATTTTACTCAAGATGTAATGCCTAAACTTCTTGACTGCTCTTACCAATGCAAAGGCTCATTTTCAAGAGAAGAATATATAACCTCAACACTTTTGAAAGGAGAGCTCATAAATGCAATAGGCTTCTCATCCCTTGCTTGCCTCCATGCCAAAACAACCACTCCTGAGTGTAGCAAAGCAAAAGAATATATGTAAAACAACAACGCGTAATCAGGGCTAGTTAGCACATGAGCTTCGTCGATGGATTTATTGATCTGGGCAAAAGCCTCTTTTGCTTCAGTTGTCCATTCGACCTTAGCATCCTTCTTCATCATTTCATTCAATGGCTTGACTTTTTCTGCAAACCCAGTAATAAAATTTCTAACAAAATTGATCTTCCCAAAGAAAGATCTCATCTCCTTTTTACTGCCAGGCATTTGTAACTTCAATAATGCTTCTACCCGATCTGGGTCTATAGATATCCCCCTCTCAGAGATTATGTGGCCAAGTAGCTTTCCTTCAGCCACTCCGCACACACATTTCTTGGGGTTAAGGGAAATACCATATCTCCAACATCTCTCCAATACCTTTTGGAGGTGGTTTGGGTGGTCTTCTCTCACCTTGGAAAATATCGTCAAATCGTCCATATAAATAATGATGCATTTTCCAATTAGTTCCTTAAAAGTTGTATCCATCACTCGTTGGAAGGTTGTCCCAACATTAATCAACCCAAAGGGCATTCTTTTGTACGTATATGTTCCCCACTTCATCGTAAACCTTGTCTTCATATGATCCTCATAGTTCACCAATACCTGGTTATATCCTAAATAACCATCTAAAAATGACATCATTTGTGAACCATTTACTATCTGTAGTACTTCATCCAAAGAAGGGAGCAGGTAATTATCTTTCTCGTAGGCTTTGTTGAGATTGCGAAAGTCCACGCAAAGCCATATTTCTCCATTCTTTTTCCGCACTGGTACCAAATTAGCAACCCAAGTAGAATGTTGTACCGGAAAAATAATCTTAGCGGAAAGTAACTTTTGTACTTCCTTGAAAATCAAGGGTTCTATTAGTGCATTGACCGGGTGTTGTTTTTGCCGGAAAGGCTTTATGTTAGGTTTTAAAGGAATCACATGGGTGATAATCATTGTATTGAATGTCTTTAAATCTTCATACCCCCATGCTATTACATCAATGAACTCTTTCAAGATTTGTATCAGTTTCTCTCTTTCATTTTGAGTGCAAATCTTCCCAATATAGACAATCCTCTCTTGTCCTTCTAGACCAGTATTATGGGGCTCGTACTTCCCAACATCTGAATCCATCATTAGTCTCTCCTTTACTCTAGGGTCTGAATCAAAAAGTCTCTCTAAGGTGACCATCCCTTTAGGAATAACATTAGTTGGTAAATCCAAAATATCAACATTACCTTCGATATTAAGATCATCCGATTTGTCTTCCTCATCAATAATTTGATCTTCAAAAGCCCTTGAATTGGAAAGAAAGGCTAGAATGTGGGCATCATCCTGGAAGACTTGGAAGTGTTTGATATTATCAGGCACAATAGGTATAGAGATTAATTCTATAGAGAACTTCTTTAAAGGGGAATGGCCTACTGGTTCTAATGTACTGGAAGCTATGACCAGTGCATCAGGTATTCTGTTGACTTTCCTAGATACCAGTTGAATATCGAAAGCATCAAAATCCCCAATCAGATCCCACACTCTATTCTGATATGCTACTAACCTTTTGTTGTGGCATGCATATTGGCTTCGCACTTGTTTAACCACTAACTCAGAATCTCCTTGCACCTTCAAACACTTTGCCCTTCTTATGAGAAAAAAGTAATCCTCTAACTAAGGCCTCATACTCTGTCATGTTATTAGTACAAGGGAATTGGAGTCGGTAAGAAGCTAAAAGGGTTTTCCCTTTTGGGTTGGTTAACTCTATGCCTACTCCACTGCCTTGCTTGGATCTTGACCCATCAAACTTTAAAAACCATATTTCATCTTTTGATCTCTTCACATTTTTCACCTTTAGGTCAATGATCAGGTTAGCTTCAGGAGGGGAACTCGAGGCCTTGTGATAATTGAGGTTGTTCAATTTCTAGTTGCATAAACACTTCAGTAGTGTTAGGAACAACTTGTTCTGATTGAGGTTGAAGTTTAAATTGTGTTTCTTCTTTCTTTGGCTCAAGAGGAATATCTTCCTCCTCAATTTTAACAATCGCAACTACAAGAATCTCTTGGCTGTATTCTTTAGGTAAGGCAGTCTTACTTATAGGATCCATTGTTTGGGGCTCTAATTTTTCACAAGTTAGACCTTGAACTTCTTTGATATTGATGGTATGATCATCTGCTTCATATGGAACTGGACTCATCAACTTTGTAATCTCATTCTGACATGGGATACATGAAATTTTTGAGTGCTCCTCGTGATGTATCTGACACCATTTCATAAGCAACAAATATTGTATCTTCATAGTGTTTCCCAATAAACTCATTCCTTGTTGTACTGCTATAGCTAACTCTTTGACCCATCTTCTATATGCGGTCTTGTCTGATTGAAATAATTGGAGAGGAGCCGGTGCAGAGAAAGTAAGAATCTCATTGACTCTGTAAACTCCTGGACTCACTTCAGCAAACACCACTTCATTGAGAGCACCATAATCCGTGACTAATTTCTTCAATTTAGGCTCACTGTCAATTCAGACCTGGTTGCTTACCCCCTTCCATGGAAGCCATAAGTACATAAAAAAAGTTGAGAAATATCCTCCCAATGTCTTGGACCAATCCCTACTAAGGAGCATCCCATATACTTCTGGAATATCCACTACTTGAATATCAATATAACGAGATATTCAGGGATCAACACCTAACTGGATGTATACATCTTTCAATTCTCTGATGACGTTAACCTCAGTTTTGTCTAGTTGCACCACCTTACTGTTTGCACATACTGGTTGAAGTCTGAGCTGCTAACATATAGAGTAGGGCATTACATCTCCTGAAGCCCCTGAATCTACCAAACAGTTATGTAAATTCTTCCCACATATCCTCAAACTCAGTAAAAATGGTGGATTTTCTATTGCATCACTACTGATGTTAGCATTGACTTCATTAAAGTCTGCCATCTTAACCTCATTGCTCTATGATTCTAACAATCCCAACTTGCTAAGGAGAGCCCTCTTCTGTTCAGGGCAATATCTCAATACTTTCATTAAGGACATAGTGGTGGCAGTCCTTTCCATCTCCTTAGTAACATCAAATGATCCTTTCAAAATATAATCTTGCCCTTGCGCTTGTCTAGGGCGTGTTCCTTGGAAAGCCTGAGAAGGGTGAGGATTGTTGCTTGCATTAGCATTAGGAGGTACAAACCCACCTGTCGGGGGAGGTGGCTCCGTTAATGGAGCTTTGCCTTGACTCCTAAGATTGTAGTTGTTCCTGGTCTGAAAGGCCTGAGCATCGTAGACACATGGTTCACCTTTAGCTTCAGCCTGAAATTCTCTACATAGGAAAGTATCAACCAACATGGCTGTATTAACCTTATCAGGTTCATCATTGGAACAATCTTTGGGCTGAGAGTTAGCTTGAGCAATTCTTATGATTTTCTCAAAGTGAGCACAATTAATCTCAGAATGCGCAACTATGTCATGCAACCTGCACCAATTTGTTAGCAAGTTCATATCGGAAAGGTTAACACTTTGTGTGTGGTTTGGGTTATCTCGTGTGTCGGGGTGATCATGGTTCACCCCATCGTTATTCGGACTTGTATTCCACTGCCTCTAAGGTTTGTTGTTGTACCTTTGATTTTGGTTTTGGTTATTGTAGTTATGCTGATTATTATATGGTTGGGATTGATTATACCCTCGTGGAGGATTCATCTTTAGCTGGCTCAAGTCTGAAGTAACCCGTGAGATCATTTTCTTTAAGGCTTCTACTTTAGTGGATATATGGGATCCTTGATTCTCAGGTGTCGTAGTTGGAGGTTGGTTCACTGAATTAGTATTGTCAAATTGTTGATTTTTGACTTGCGCTTGACCATCATATTATGTTTGAGTGGGAGCGGTATTGGTACCATTTTGCCAAGTCGACGCTTGAGCAACAAATTGCTGATTCGCTTGAGGTTGGGGTGCATAGATGGGCACAAGATTCATCGTTGGGGCACCTAAAGGTAGAGACGAGGGTAGACCTGAGAGTTGATTATAGTTTCCTTGATTCACCCCTATAGGTAAATTATATCTGATCCCTCCCAGGGTTTGATTCAACTCATGATTCATGCTAATTGCTAATGTGAAGACTTTTGCCAAGGTGTCCCTTTGATCTTGAGGAACACTCTTCTTAATAAACATAGCAGTCCAAGGGTCAATAACTCTTAGATATGAGTCAATGGCTACGTTAGGCGCTACCTGGTAAGGGGCTTGTAGCCTTTTGAATTTCCTTTGGAAGCTAGTATTAAAAGTTGTTAATGGTTCATTTGGCAATTTCTTAAGAGAAGCGAACTAGTGGTATAGTGTCCTGGGGTCTACGTACACTTGAAATTGATCAATGAAGGCCTTCTCCAAGATGTCCCAACCTGTGATGGAGTTTGCAGGAAGGTTAAGTACCAATTGTATTCATTTTCCCCAAGTGAATATGGGAAGAGTCTACATACTACATCTTGGTGTTCAATATGATTACGAACAACCGCATCTTTGAATGCTTCAATATGTTCATTAGCCATTTGTCCCCCTAAATAGTAAAATTTGCTGCAAAATTTATCCGGGTTTCTAGGCAGGTCATGTATACCCCCTGGTATGGTTCCTAGTGGTGTGGTGTCTTGGTTGAAGTAGGCCATTGAAGGTGGTGACGATGGAAGTTGAGTCACAAAAGGTGCAACGATAGGCTAAGGACTAGGAATCAGTTGATCTCCTACGTTGAGTATGGATGACTGTATTGGTGAGGCTGTTGAGGGTTGTTTCTTAGTTTTATTCTTCTTTCTCCTAGTGGCAGGTCCTAATTCTACTACGTCGGACGGTGAAGAACCACTCCTAAGGACTTGGTGGAATCTCTTGGGAGAGAAGGATGATATACGATCTAGCTTAGAACCTCAATTTTCTGGTTGAGGAGGTGGTTGTGGATTTTCTTGTGGGTTCACCTGAGGATTAAGTTGTCTTTGTGCCTCTGCTTCTATACATATAGCCTTTTGTCTCTCGTTGTCCAAGACTTGTCATGCTCGTAATCAATCGTTATAATCTCTTGTACTGTCCCAAGCGAAGTCGTATGGTTGTCTAAGAATGTCATCCTGCTTGTTGTTGAGGTTAGGTTGGGAAAAGGGCATCAATCTGTCTCTTGAGAGTACCATATGCAGTTAACCAACGAGGGGATTAGTCTTGGCCCTCCTTCTAGCACCAGTTTCTATTGACGACTCGTTTTGACACCACCTCCAATAGTCAGGTAGCCAGTGTGAACACTCACCACCTCCTGAAAAGTAACGAGTTTGAAAAAATCACTACTCCAAGGTACTAATAGTCGGGTCTCGACAGTGATGGGCAGCCCAATGGTTGATGTAGTTATACCTGTAAAGGGGCCTGCTGGTTGGAACTAAATCTCGCTGGTTATGGATAACTGTACTTCCTTTCTTTTTGTATTTTTATGGTTTAAGATTCTCTAGGAAATAAAATGTGAAGCGTAAAGGGAAACAAGAAAATAACAATACAGACCAATATAATAACAAATTAATGAACTAATCAATTAGTACCTTGTGTAGCTAGGAAATTGAAAATCATCAAAGCAAGTAGTATTAGTAATCTAGCTCAATCACGAAAGCTCAAATGCAATGATCAATCCTAAACACACTCAATAAAGACATGAAAACAAGACATTCAAGATTGAAAACTAAGCAAACCAAATGCAGACTTGAATGTCTCCTTCACATGGCTCCATTGTCCTTCTTTCTTCTTCAAATAGATTTGTTTGTGGATCTCACCTACTAGTGCATAAGCATGATATGAAAGCAAGTAGACAAGATTGTAGCGCAAGAATACTCGAAGCGTGATTGATTCGACCAGGTAGTAGTCTTGATTGAAGAAATTCATCCAATTTATAGACAAATTGGAGAAAAGATCAAATTAGCATGAAGAGATTCGAATGGAAATTGCAAATCAAGAATGACAATTATGACAAATTATGACAAATTTGCATTTTCTATGCAAGATTAATTGATTGATAATTATAACAAAATTATGACAAATTTCTATGTCAAAATTGATTGATTGTCAATTATGACAAATTATGACAAATTGAAATGTCATTCCCATGAAATTAGGAGAAAAATAGGAGGAAATTGAATTAGAAATTTAGAAAATTAGAAAATGAGGAAATTGGGAAATTAAGTGAATTAATTAACAATTTTTCATTTATTAATTAATTCACAAAGAGGGAGGAATTAGAAATTGATGAAAAATTAGGAAATTAGGAATTAGGAGAAATTAGGTAAATCAATTAATAATTTGTCATTTATTAATTAATTCACAAAAGAGGAATAATTAGCTAGCCAATTAAATAAACATTTAATTGTGACACGAAGACTTAGGATAAATAAATAATTTATTAATCCTAGAGGGGGAAATGACAAACAGGTTAAATGAATAAAATCATGAAACCCTAAAAGATGAATTAGAAATGCAAGGATGACAATTAGGTCCTGACAAAAGATAATTGATGATGATTCGATCATGATTCTGACTTGATAAATGACCAATGCTAATAAATGTTTTGATTGATAAATGCGCCAATTGACGAGGAACCATGACTAATCGATCCAAATTGACATAATTAAGAAAGACAACGATCGATGACAAATCAATCACAAAATTGATGAGAATGACAACAATCGATGACAAAAATAGATTGCAAAATGACAAGATTGAAAATGTCAACGATTGATGACAAATCGATCACAAGATGACAAGATTGATGACAAATTGATCAAAAGACAAGAATCGATGATAAACCGATCGCAAGATAATAAGATTGAAAATGACAACGATCGATGACAAATCAATCGCATGATGACAAAATTGATAAGAGGACAAAACGCTAATTAGGATTGACGATGTCCAAAATGACAAATGAGCACGCACATTGATGCGATAGGATAAGATCGACCAAAACCATGACTGAAGTTTGTTATTGACAAGGCCAAATTCAAAAGTGAGACAAATGAAGAATGCAGAAAAAGGACTCGATGCTCGCAAATGATAAAGACCAAGTGCGAATCATAGGAGAAATGTTAATGCAATGCAAAAACCCTAAAATAAGGCAATGCGCAGATGTTAAAGTATGACTCCGCAAGCGTTGACCATTTTTAGATGTCTACATTTTGCCCCTCTTTGAGACAATGCGATTTTAAGCATTGTTTCAAAGAACAATAATAAAAATGCCCCAGACAATGACAATGACATATGCATGCCCCCTCGAGGAATTGGCCGGAAACATCCAGAAAAGAGGCCAATTGATCGATAATAATGATAGAACATGATAGGAGCAAACAAACTGACAATCAGAGACCGGATGCATGAAGGACAAGCAATTGAAGACACAAAAGACCACGACCAACATGAGATGGAGAGAGTGCACATCCATCTATGCACTGCCAAAGATCTATAAATGAGACAAAGAGAGTGAAAATTGCACATTTGCACTAGCTAAAGAGGAGGATTTGTTGCTCTGGAAAAGGACACTTGCAGAGAGATGGCGAACATTCCAAGGGCAGATCACCTCAGAGAATGTGTACACACGTACAGATGATCGGACGATGCGGGAGCAGCAGTATGTATCTCAAAAACCCATATTTTCAATTTTATGAATTTGACTTGCTTGTGGGACATTGCGGGGCCCACAAAAAATGCAGAAAGTGACTTCTGCGCTTGTGTAGGGAAAATCCTGTGCTTGTGTAGGGTCTTTTGTGCTTGTGTAGGGGACATAGGTGTAGGTTGTGTTACACAGGCGCAGGAGTGAGCACACAGGCGCAGAAGTGCATTGGCAACCCTAATTTGGTCAAAATTGGCATGCGAATGATCCCGAAAAGGGGGATAAGAATAGGATAAGTCAAAATAGAGTAAAAGCACCCTGATTTGGACATGAAACAAGGAAATGTAGCCTGTAGGAGCAAACCCTAAAATTAACAAAATGTGCCCCAATTATGATGCAGAGTCGACAGTATCTATTGATCACGCAGGAGAACCGACCAGACTACTTCATGTTACGACATAGACTCAGGAGCATGGACAGAGATACATTAGCAGGACTTGGAATATACTATATCACATTCATGCCTGAGATTAGGGCAAACATAGGACTGCTTACCGCATTGGCAGAGCGATGGCATTCGGAGACCTCCTCATTCCATCTGGCGACTGGAGAGGCGACTGTGACACTGGAGGATGTATGGCGTATCCTCTGCATTTTGATTCATGGACAGACGGTAGAGTATGACCCAGTGATAGGGAGAGATGCGTTGTGCAGATTATTTGAGTGTGACGCAGATGATCTGGATATCGTGGAGAGGGAGATTGGCTGGGAGACCATGGCATCAGAGTATGATCGACAATATGTGGTGATAGCAGTGGTTATAGCATGCCTACTAGCAGGGGACAGATGAGGACATGGATTCCCTATTGGATGGGGAAGAGTGCTAGAGCAGATGGTGACAGAGGGGACAGTGTATGCATGGGGACCATGTGTATTGGCTATGCTATATATTTAGTTGCATCAGATAGCATATCAGGGAGTGCAGACCTTGAGTTGTGGAGTCACACTGTTACAGGTATGGGCATTTGAGCACATAGCCATATGTCGACCAATTGCAGAGAGACAGGTATTACCACATCGACCATATGTGTACTGCTATGGTGGAGCACTAAGACAGGGTCCTTTTGGATACATATTGTATTGGCGACATGAGCTAGACAAATTGAGAGAGTTCACATGGAGGCCATATCGTGATTGCCCTGGATGGTCAAATGATAGTGATGAGCTATCGTATTGTAGATAGGAGAGGTACCTGATTGGGCGACCAGTGAATTGCCAGAGAGTGATTGAGATGTACCTGCCAGAGAGAGTCAGACAACAGTTTGGAGAGAGGCAGGATGTACCTAGGAGGATGACACACTTTGCCTGATCTCACAGAGAGACGAGTCAGTGGGGGAGTATGATTCGGCCACACATAGCATATGCTGACTTCACACAGCTACAACAGAGATAATGGGATTGGAGATCAGATGTGGAGGACACCAGGATGACAGAGGAGTATGAGAGATGGTTTGCACGACGACGACCAGTGCCATTGACAAATCCTGATATTCCGGTACTAAGGAGACATGAGGACTTCCCACTCGCAGGAGAGGAGGAGGGAGATGATGAGGACGAGGAGGATGAGGGCTGGGATGAGGATGAGGGGGATGATGAGGACAAAGATGATGATGGGGATGACGATCATGAGCCAGACTCAGCCGATCAGGAGTCATTGCAAGATATACCCATAGAACCATAGACAGCTAGGATAGAGGAGATGGAGATGTGCAGGGCTACCATAGCGAGTCAGCATGATCACATTGCGACATTACAGAGACAGAATGCCCTCTTGAGGATAGAGCAAGATTAGTTTAGAGCAGAGATAGCCAGACTGACAACGGCTCGAGATACAGCAATAGCTCAGGCACAACGAGAAGAACAGAGAGTCACTGAGTATATTGGGTCGATTCGGGATGCCAGTGCACGGGAGATGGCACAGATGTTGGTAGAGACCGGAGAGGAGATATGCATTTGGAGGACACTATATGAGAGTGCAGTTCCACCAGAGTAGAGAGCAGCTTCATATCGGGCACGATCGAGGACAGAGAGCAGGGCACGCTCTCGGAGGTCAGTGAGCAGCATGGGGTGAGTGGACCTATGAGACCACCACAGCTAGGACCAGGAGGGACATCATCTGTGAGACATGGTAGGGACGAGGAGGATAGAGGGAGCACCCAGTGATAGAGGCACGTGCTCCTTAGGACAGAGACAGATGTAGTTTGACATTTTGTAGTTAGCCTGCGAGCCATACTTAGGACAGATAGTCCAATTTTGTACTCCGATATTATGTTGATATATGATATGATATGCATCGATATGATGGGATACAATGTGTTATGACTTATATTATTTTCCATGTATGGATGACTTATGCACTGTTGATGTACCATTGTGGAACATGTATGGATATATTTTTTTATGTGTTTTTGATGCATTTGTAATATGAAATGGATAAAATGCTTAATATGATGCTTGATGTGATGTTTGATGTAATGCAAATGTACTAACCGATGAATGCAAGATGCAACATTTATGTGTGGAGATCGGAGCACTAGACCAGACTGACTATCTGAACTGACGGAAGAAATGTTAGTAAGAAGAAATGAAACAGAGGACAGTTAGAGACGAAGAAAAACTTGCTTTCAGTAATGCACTTTGTAGGTGAGCACCTTTATTTTAATGTAGCAAAATGGATGCGTAGCATCATGGCATTGAAGGCCAGAGCTGAAATGCAACCCTTTTTGCAAAAGACAGACACATCACAGACAAACAACAATCACAACAAAAAAGAAAGGGACCATGAACCATCTCGGTCACTCTAAATCACTCAGTGACATCATCGAGTAACATAGGAACATGATCGAAGCCAAAGATAAATTAGTAAAAAGATAAGATGCACAAATTCCAACAAGTCAAACAAACATCTTGATCTTCATTGTCAAAAGTTGAAAGTGCTGATAGGACGATCATGCTGTTTGGTTTCAGGACATGCGGTACCCCGTCTAAGACAGGACACAGTCTGATTTCGAGTATACCACACCCTGTATAAGACCCATGATAGTAGTGACAAGGACAAATGATTTTGAGGTTGATTGATATGACAATTTTGATCAGTTTGAATGTCTGGTTTGATTGAAAAATTTCATTTGTTTATGCATGATTTCATTAAAGCACAGTGTTGGATTGCGTGTCGTTGGAGGTATGCTCAGTGATTTGTCTTATGCACAAAAGGGATATATTTTTTGCAAAATGCTTTTCAAGTTTTTACAAATTTTTTTTTATGTTCATTTTTTCACGACTTTATTTGACTTTTTAGGGATTTTTTCAGGACATTTTTTGATTTTTTAGAGATTTTTTCAGGGCATTGCTCAATTTTTTTTGAATTATTTCAGGACATTTTTCAATTTTTTTTTTGAATTATTTTAGGACATTTTTCAATTTTTTTGAATTATTTCAGGACATTTTTCAATTTTTATGATTTTGCCCCCAGTGTCTAGCAAGGCAAGGAATATGACAGGTGAATAAATAGGCTTGCTAAAATGATGGTGGATAGAGGGAAGACAAAGGCCTTTTATCATGGAGACAATACAAATGCAATTTTCAAGGGCTATTGCATGATGGGACAAGAGACTGGATATGACAATGTAAAGCAGTGACATGGCATGAGGGACATGTCAAGAGGTGTTTGAAACCATATTTAAATTTTGCGTC
Organism: Cryptomeria japonica; assembly: GCF_030272615.1. NCBI lineage: Eukaryota > Viridiplantae > Streptophyta > Pinopsida > Cupressales > Cupressaceae > Cryptomeria > Cryptomeria japonica. The sequence goes on along the minus strand of NC_081414.1, from coordinate 650,228,548 downwards.
CTTATGTCAGATCAAGATCAAGGAACAAAAAAGGTGTATGGATAGTGATAAGATATGTATAGGATAAGCAAGACCAAGAATGGATAAAGGACATGGACTGAAGGTCAGGGTAGGATAAGGGATAGTGGCAGAAAGTTGCAATAAGACAGGGAATATGGATGAAAGGTTATAATAAGCAAATGGATAAAGACCAAAAGCTATGATGGACTAAAAGCTGCAAACAAGATGCATGATACTCATGAAGATCCTCAGCCTTGTCAAGATCAAAGGTGGAAAGAGGAAATGGACATGAGGGACAATAGGATATGAAGGAGGAAACCTGCCCCCAAGTATGGTGTGCAAGAAGTTCATAGATTACGCATGACGTCTGTTTGCCAGGTTTTCATCACGGTACTTGCCCAAGGCGCCTGTTTGCCAGGTTTTCACTAGAGGATGAATTATTTTTTGCGTTACTTTTTTTCTTTTGTCTTTTTTTCTTTTTTCACTTTTTTTTTTCCTTTTCTCACTTTTTTTTTTTTGTATTTTGACATTTTCAATAGAAGATGGACACATGATAGGGGATGGAAGAAGGACTCAAGCATCTTTTTTTTTTTTGGATAGTAGCCTTGAAAAGAAAATGGACCATAACCTTTAAAAGTATGCTCAAAGACATTGGTAGGATGAGGACATGGAAAATGAGATGAAACTAAGGCAAGGATTTATGTAAAGGATTGGACCAGAGGGATGGAAGGATGGAAAATATGCATTGGATAATGGATAGGGTATTGGAAGAACTGGGCTTGAGTGGATAGAAATGTTGGCAAGATCTACATTGGCACACACCTTGAGGGGTGATGGACTGATGGAGGAAAAATGGATTTCAGATTGTGAGATTTGGATGGAGGAATAGCTTGGGATTTTGGGACATAAGGGACCAAAATGGAAGAAGGAGGTGATGGAGGAACAAATTTGAGAGGTTTGGATTTTGGATGCCAAGTTGGATTTTTCTTTTTGTGCTTCAAGAAGCTGCTTAGGGATCCACATGGTTTTTGATTTTTCATGCTTTTGTGGTTCCTTGGAGTGCATTGCTTGCACAAGGGATTTAGGAACCCATATATATTTTGACTTTTGTTTTTGATTTTTCTTAGTGGGCCTTTGTGACCTTTTGGATATTTCTTTTTCTTTTTGGATCATATTTTTCTTTGCTTTGACATGTTGATTAGATTGGACATGTTGATCCTTGAATACATGTGGATTTCTAGACTTATGACTTTTATACTTGGCATCCAAATTGCTTGGAGGAGGAAAGGAATGCATGGATGGATATGAATGAAATGGACTTCTTTTGGATTGATGAAATTTACTCAAGGATGTGTGCCTTTGCTGACCTTGCATAGAGGACAAAGGGATATAAGGACCTAAGATGGATGGAAAGTATGATGGGGAAGGTGTATGTTTTAATTTTGATGGAGGGATACCAACGTCTTGAGAGTGAGTTGTGTAGACATGACCCTTAAGATTTTCTTTCATATTGAGGAGTTCTTTCTCATGAAGGTCTACTCCTTTGCCTTTATGAATATCTTGACTTGTAGGATACTCTTTTCTTTGGGAAGAAGATGCGAGTCCATTATGAGGTGGATATGATATGAGAGAAATAATGAGATCTTGAAGTGGATTGGATTGCACCAAAGTGGAAGAACCCATTATGCATGTCGAGGGTTCATGAACATCTTGCACTGACACGTTAGAATCATGAGGGGGATTAGGATCATGAGAGGGACTAGGATTGTGTAGTGGACATGGTTCAATGATAGGCTCTTCAAGAGATGGAATGGGAGAAATAATGGGATCATCAAAAGGAATGAGATCTTGGAGTGTATATGGAGCATCAGGACAAGGAGATGGAGGAACAAGTGGATCTTGTGTAGGATCTGAAGGAATAATTTGATCTTGACAAAGAGGAAGATCATTGGAATCCTCTTTAAAGGTGCTTTGCTCTTGACTTTCAATGGGATCATCATAAAGGATGGAAAGGATATCTTGATCTTTCCTAGGAAGTGGAATGTCAATGGGATTTGAAAGGACATTGTGTTCATGAAATGGAAGGGGATTGTTTGGGACTGGATGAACTGGGATATCTTGATCTTGCTCGGGGAATGGAGTGTCAATAGGACTTTGGATAGGATGGACAAGAGTAGGGGAATCATCATGAGTTTATGGGAAGATGAGATCCTGGTCAACAATTGGATGGGATGATAAGGTTTCGGGATCTTGATCTTGATCTGTTTTAACACGCATTTCTTTATGCTCTAAATTATCCTCTTGACATGGGGTTAGACTTTGGATATGCATGGGGGATTCTGACAAGGGATAAATGGTTTGGCATGAAGGAAATGCACTTTGAACATTTGTGATGGATTCTGGCAAGGAATCAATGCTTTAACATGAGGAAGAGGGACTTCGAATGGGGTCCTCTAAAATAGGTAATGGCAATAAAGTGCATGGTGGCAATGGGTCTTGTATTTTTGAAACATGACAAGGATGTGCATCATGAATTGGATTATCGTGGCAAGCAATTATGGATAGCTCTTGGATAATTGCATCCTTGGGTGTATTGTTTGATGAGGACAATATAGAAGGTTCTTGTGAAACTTCTAAAGGTGTAGGGATAGATGCCACTGGAGTGTCAATTTGTTTGTGGGGAGATGAGGCATTGCTAGACATAAGTGTATTATCTTGATCTTCTTCAAAGAACTCACTTGGTAGGTTCCTTAAGATCCTTGCAATAAAGCCACCTTTCTTTCGAGGTTTTGACATAGTTGTATCTGGAATTTGAACTTGTTTGGCAAGAATTTGGTCTTGGTTTGATGTCATGTTTTGATTTCGAACTAGATGTTGATCAAATTGGTTTGACATGTTCAAAATTTGGCTTGGTGCATGTTGCAACCTTTGCTTTTGAATTTTTGGTTGTGGTTGTTGACATTGATATGTTGATTGAACTTGTTGATATTCCACCATTGGTTGAACTATTTGTGGACATTGTATAGTTGGTTGGACATATTGTTGAAATTGGACCATTGGTTGTGTTGGTTGTATATGTTGGACAATTGGTTGAACCATTGGTTGTATTGGTTGAAAATCTGATTGATAGTAAACACCTTCTTGTTCTTGTTGTGGAGACACATAATGTTGAAATTGATGTTGTCTCTTTTCTTGAAATTGTTTCATCATCTCTATTTGTGAGAGGAGAGCTGGTATGTCTGATT